>NC_141689.1:395696175-395748675 GCF_964263255.1 Lissotriton vulgaris
ATGATGGTGGTCGGACCCACACCAACAGGCCGTCAGTGGCAATTTGCCGTATTTTAATGCTGGCATTCAGACCCACAGCAGGCAGAGCCCAGACTGCCGCCTCCGACAGTATCTCAGGTCAGAGTCATGGCTCAGAAAGGCGGTGCTGCTAAGCCAGGCACCGCCGTCAGGATTTAGATATCCCTTTCCGACAGCCTGTTCATGGAGGGAACACCATCATGTACAGGCTGTCAGAAAGGGATTTTGGGGGCCCCAAAGAGGGACCCCGGTTCTCGTGCGTCACTGAAAATTGGCCCTGTGGCACACCTCCATGCACTGTGCTTCATGCACCACATGGTGCATGGCACATGGTCCCGGGAAGTGTAAGAAGCGTCCCTTTTCACAGCGGCTTGTGCTGCTGTCCTTTTCCTGGGCCACAGCACAAGCTGCAGTGAAAAGGAGCACTTTGCAACTGCCAGCCCAGCGGTTGCATTCTAATGCAGTAGCCGGACCGCCGTCTGCTTGTCGTGCGGTCTCTTGAATGATGCAATAGCGGTCGGCAGCCCAACCTACTGCTTTCATAATCACCCCTAAGGTATTTTTTTTAATTTTCTCTTTCTTTTTTCTTACAATAACAATCAATACATTTATATTTATTTTAAATTAAAAGCATTTGTTTAATGTTTTCTTTAAAAAAATGTCATGTTATTTGTGGTTTTCATTTTAAATAAAATGATTGATATTATATTATGTTTTGGGGTTTATATGGGAATAGGTGGGAATTTTTCTTTGCTATATCTATTATTAGAATGATATTTAAATTAATGTTGTTTATTATAAGTATTGTATTAACAATTTTTAATTTAAGAACATTATATTTTGAGAAGCAACATTTAATATTTTTAGTTTAAGTATACATTCATTGAATTATTATTCATGTTTTTAAAACACAAATATAAATAACTAAATAATTGTAACCATTGAAAGTATTTTTAAATGTTTTAAATATGAATTTAAAATATATTTTAATTTTGTGTTTATGTGTATTGTTCATACATTTTTTATTTTTAAATTTATATATGCTATTTTTATTTTATATGTTTCAATTCAAAACAAAAAATGTATTAATAAGCTAATATTTTTCCAGTTTTGTAATATTTATATTATTAATAAAGTTGGAGACATTTACAATGTTGCAGTTCATATAAATTTCATTTATTTAATTATGGATTTTTATTTTAAATTACATATCAATATAATTTTTAATGTTGTGAGTTTTTATTTCTTTTTAAATGTTCACATTTGAAATAAACATTTTATATTGTTTTCTCTTCATATTTTTTAATATTTATGTACATTTTAAATATATATTGTAAGTCATATTTATTTGTTTTTGTTGCTATTTATTGATTTTCAAAATAATGTATTGTTTTGTATGAATAGTAAATGTTAATTCTTAAGGGCTTAATTAGGAGCTTTGCAGTCTTGGAGTGTGCCACCACACCAGCACCCAGCTCCACGACTGCCAAACTCGACCGCCGCCTACCTGCCAGATGATGAGTAATCTTGTGGTCTTGCGGGCAGTCCTTTTGCATTCCCATGGCGGTGCCTTTTCAAAAGGTTCTCCAGTGGGAACACTAAAGCCCGTTCCTGCATATGGCATGGACTGCTTAGTCCATGCCATGCAGGAAAGGTAGTGACTACACTCCTAGGGGCACCCCTGTAGGCACACCATGACCCTGAGACAACTGGGGGCCTTGTAGGCCCCCCTTTGGTTCCCCACCACCACAGTTTTCATGGTGGCCTCAGTGCCATGACAATTGTAGCAGTGAGGAATCTTCTAAAAAGCTCGATGGTGCCACAGCGGCACCACCAGCATATTTGATATTCTTACTGTTGTGCCACCACAGCGGTGTCCATGATCCCCGGCAGTGGCGGCGGAACATGGCGGCACCACTGCCATATTCATAATACGGCGGGTGCATTTCCAGTCAGGTTCATAATCAGGCCCTTAGTGTTCAATATCTTCCCCAAAATGGCTTAAATTTAGAGTGGGAAAAGTAAGAAAAAGCCCTTTATTTTCCAATACCATTTTCAAAATGTTTTACATTGGAGTTGGAATAGTACATTTAACCCCTTTAATGTCAAACAACTTCCTCAAAATAGTTTAGATTGGAGTAGGTATGGTAACCCCTTTAGTGTCCAATGTCTTTCCCAAAATGGTTGACATTATGGTGGGAATAGGAAATCTAAATATTTTACAGGAAAACTCATTCACAAAAATGGTTTAGAATGGAGTAGGAATAGTACATGTAACCCCTCTTGTGCTGAACACCTTACCCAAAAAAGGCTTAGATTGAAGAGTACATAGTAAATGTAACCCCTTTGGTATCCAACATCTTCCCAAAACTGGTATCCATTGGTGTGAGAATAGTAAATCTTAATGCTTTCATCTCAAACACCTTCCCCAAAACAGTTTAGATTGTAGTGGGAGTAGTAAATCTAACCCCTTTAGAGCCCACCACCTTCCTCCAAATTGGTTTACAGAGTAGTAGGAATAGCTCACCTAACCCATTTAGTGTGCAATACCTTTTCCAGAATGGTTTAGATATGTTACCTCTGTAGTCTCCAACACATTCCCAAAATGATTTGGATTGCAGTGGGCAGAGTAAATTTAACCTAATTGGTGTCCAACATTTTCCCCAAAATGTTTTACGCTGAAGTTGGACTGGTAAATCCATATATTTGTGTGCCAAACACTTTCCCCAAAATTGTTCATTTTTTGACAGAATGGTAAATATAAACCCTTTAGTGTCCAACACCTTCCTCAAAATGGTTTTAGTTGAAGTGGGAATAATAATTTTTTCTGTGAAATACCTTCCTGAACATGGTTTGCACTTTGTATTTTACTATATAGTACATGTCAAACTGTTTACATATTTTTTATGTTTATATTTTATATAATGTAAATTTGCAGTTATTAGTTTTCATGCATACTTTTTCTACAATGCACAAAATACAGTATTTTACATGTTCCTGTTGTAAAACCTTTTTTGCCCTTTTTGATACAGCAACACATATACTGTCATGTTTTATACTTTTCAAAAACATATTTCTTTTTAAAATGGTACATATTTGTTATTTTACATATATTTTTAAGCATAGGGCTTTGTATTTTATAACATCTTTTAGTATATTAACTACTAATATTAAATATAGTAATATTTTTCTACAACTATTTAATTGATGGTCTACATAAATATTTTTTTTAGCTTAATACATTGTTTAACATTTTTTAAACGTTTTATGAAATTTTTTATATTGAGTTTATATGCTTTTTAATACCTTTTGTGATATTTCAATTGATTTATATACAAAAGATATCCCTTTTTCATTTTCATTTAGCACCCATATGTGTTACCACTATCTGTAATTTGTGCTTTATTAGTGAAATTCTGAGGTGGATTTAATTTGTGTCAGTTTTGGTTGCCAGCTTTTGTTCGCCAGACAAGGTAATATTTTTGTTTAAGTTTTTCTTTAGGGTTTTAAACATAGGTGAATGTGGATGGGTGTAGTTAGTGTGGTTATGGTGTTAGTTATGTTTCTTAAAGTCGTTTACTAGTATTTTTATTGTTTTATTATATAGAGTAATGCAGCAGGCCTACCTATACTTTTGTAGTATTATGGTATTGTAATTATAGATATATATTTTACTATGTTTTTAGAGTTGTAATGTTATGTTTCTATTGTATTTTGTGATGTATATATTGTGAGTGTGGATATGGTATGTTTTTAACTATTTTGGAGGTTGGGTGCAATGCTAGGAGCTATATTTATCGTGTTTTAAAGGAAATTATTTAGATTTATCTATAATCAACTTTGTTTTTTAATTTTCTTTGATTTTTCAGCTTTCCCGGATCAGTTTTGTACTTTTATTTTCGGGGGGTTTTGAGATTTCTGATGACTGTGGATTGCTTCAGTGGATTTAGTTTGAACATTTCATTTTTGTCTTTTTGTTTGGGTCATTTAGTATTTATTTTTTACTTTTTTGTGGATTGGAATTTTGGGAGACGGAGGTGGATCAAGAACTACAGCTTCAGACTGTAAGTACAATATTTTTATTTATTTGTGGTTGGTAAATATTTTAAGGTCTATGGGCCCGATTCACAGAACTAACTTAAGACAAAATCCTAAACTTACTACCATTTTGATATTCACAGAAGGCACTTACTCATTTTGGTATTCACAGAAGGCACGTACTCATTTCGGTATTCACAGAAGTTAGGAGTCCTAACTTTATGACTCCTAAATGCCTTCTGTGAATACCGAAAGTCTAAACGTTAGGATTTTTCCCAATTTAGTAGTAGTAAAGTTAAGACTCCTAACTTTAGGACTCCTAAATGCCTTCTGTGAATACCGAAAGTCTTAAAATTAGGATTTTTCTCAACTTTACTACTACTAAACTGAGAAAAATCCTAATTTTAAGACTTTCGGTATTCACAGAAGGCATTTCGGAGTCCTAAAGTTAGGAGTACTAACTTTACCACTACTAAATTGAAAAAAATCCTTATTTTAAGACTTTCAGTATTCACAGAAGGCATTTAGGAGTCCTAAAGTTAGGAGTCCTAACTTTACTACTACTAAACTGAGAAAAATCCTAATTTTAAGACTTTCGGTAGTCACAGAAGGCATTTAGGAGTCCTAAAGTTAGGAGTCCTAACTTCACCACTACTAAATTGAAAAAAATCCTAATTTTAAGTCTTTCGGTATTCACAGAAGGCATTTAGGAGTCCTAAAGTTCGGAGTCCTAACTTTACTACTACTAAACTGAGAAAAATCCTAATTTTAAGACTTTCAGTATACCCACAGAAGGCATTTGGGAGTCCTAAAGTTAGGAGTCCTAACTTTACTACTACTAAACTGAGAAAAATCCTAATTTTAAGACTTTCGGTATTCACAGAAGGCATTTGGGAGTCCTAAAGTTAGGACTGTTAACTTCTGTGAATACCGAAATGAGTACGTGTCTTCTGTGAATACCAAAATGAGTAAGTGCCTTCTGTGAATACGAAAATGGTAGTAAGTTTAGAATGTTGTCTTAAGTTAGTTCTGTTAATCGGGCCCTATATGTATTTTACTGTAACTGCAATAGAAAATATTTATTTTTATGTGTGTTTTAATTTGGGAGCTGCTTTCTTTATTCTCAGTATTATATCTTATTTGTTTCTGTATGAATACTTTCAATTAGGTTTAAAAATATATATTTTTGCTTCTCAGTTCTAATTTCTAATTTATTAATATTTTGACTGATCTATAAAAAAATAACCAAGTTAATATTTATTTTAAAATATTTATGTTATAGTAGTTCTAGATGTTGATGTATTTTACTTATGAGTAGATTGGTAGGTAGGTAGTTTATAATAGTGATTTAGCTATCATTTCCAGCTTGTGAAATCCTTTGTTATTTACATCCGAAGCCTCCTCCTACTGCTACGAGCTCCAAAAGCCAAAACAAAAATATTTTTTTTCAAAATCCAGTAGTGCATACATTAGGGATACGTTAGTGTTATGATATTCACCATGTATCATGTATATACGTGTGAATGGTAGATGGCACATTTTGAAGGTTTCACAAATCCTCCACAAGCTACATTGGCTTACTCTTAGGAGGTTATTTTCAGCTGTAAATATGTTTATTTTTCTATTGGTATAGTGGTTGCCAATGTTCTATGGAGGGTGGATGACAGACTGTGTACTTGGAAATGGAAGAGGTCGGCCCATGCTTTGTCCAGCAGTTGCAGAGTTGTGAATAGAGGAGCTTTATACATTTATATGAGCATATATCTTTACTACACTTTGCTTTTTTTAAATGTGATAAGAGGTGATTTAAAGTAGGAATCCCTCGAAGAATACCTGTAATGTGCTCAGGTACTTTAGGAATTATGTCAATTAAAATTGCTATAGTGGTCTCTTAGGAACTGGTACTTGCCTCTTTTAAACCTTGCCTTACTTCTGTCTCTGATGTTAGGGAGTGGATGTGTTCTCTCATATTAATTACAATATTGTATTTTATTGTAACCCTCTCATAAAAACGCATTTGGATAATATTTTGTACATTTACAATTTACGTTCTGGGTGCCTGTGCTTTCCAGGCTCTATGTGTATCCCATTTGCGAAAGCACTTTTTTGCCTATCTGTAGTATAAGTGGCACTTTCTGCCATTCTGTCTGAAAGTAGTAGTTTCAAACTTATTAAGTAGAAAATTTATCTTGTACACTAATATGCTTTATATATGATTTAAAACATTTTACATGTTATACTTATACATGTGTTGTTCCTTTAAGTTGCACCTGGTTTTCTTCTGTTAGTATTTAATGTCGTTGAGACTGGCATTTTTTTGCTGATAATATGTTTGTTTTAGCTACATACTTAAAATACATACAGGTTTCATTAGTTTTTGGGATGGTGGGTTTTAGTTTTCAGTTTACCATGTAGATTTTGTTTCCTTTTTATAAGTGTGTTTGCTTTTCTTAGGGGCCCATTAGGATAGCGGGCGGATTGCCCCCGCCAGGCTGGTGGAAGCCGCCGCTGGCCTGGTGGCGGCAATCCGCGGCCATCCTCACCTAAATGACCCCCCGCCATATTAGGATGGCGGGGGGGACCGCAGCAGACGGAAAGACCGTCCGGGGTGGAAAATATCCAATATGGTGGCGGTGTCTAATAGACACCGCCAGCCATATTAGCATGGGCTTGCAGAGATGCCTTCGATGCCGCCACGGAAAGGCATGCGGTCTTCACTTTGGGGGCCCCCAGAGTGAAGGAGAGGTGGGGGGTGCACACGGGGGTATCTGTGATACCCCCTGCATTTGCATAAACAAAGCGGCAGGCACCGCGCGGTGCCTGCCGCTTTGTTTATGCAAATGCATATGTGCATTTTTAGCATTGTGGCAGGCGGGGCTGAGAGCACCGCCCACCACAATGCTAAAACTGCAGGATGCGCCCCCCACGGGACCCCCGCCCTTATGGCGGGTGTTCCCAATCACCGATAGGATGGCAGGCGGACTAAGTCCGCCCGCCATCCTAATGACCCCCTTGATTTGAAAGTGACTTTGTCCAGAAGTATGAGTGTGGAGTTGGATTTTTTGGTGCAGTGCTTCGTTTTTTATTGAATGGTTATTTACTGTCTAAGAAATAATATACATAATAAAAGAGAGTTTAGTACTTTATATATAGATTTGCATTTTGAATTATATCAGGTGAAATTGCTTTTGTTTTAATTTTAAAACCTACTTGTGAAGGTGTCTTGTTATTTTTTTCAAGTTTTCCTTTTCCCTTTTCTTTCTGCAGTACTGTAGAGTGTCATATCCTTGCACCTGCTAAGGGCAATATAATGAGGTTGGTGGTCTGATGGACTGCCAAACTCACAGTGGCGGTGGGGCTACTTCGATGGTCCTACCACCTTATAACATGTAGGGCAGTCAGACCACCATGGGACCGCTCCTGCCACCAAGGATACGCGATCACTGGTGGTGTTGTGGCAGTCTTCAGTCCGCAATATGCTCAGTGGGGCCACTCCAGTCCTGCCAAGCATATTATGAGTTTCCTCTTTTACACAGTTTTCATGGCAGTGAGCCTGCCATGAAACCTGTGGCAGAGAGGAAACAAAGAGGGCCCCTTCTGCACCACGGGATGCATGCTCCGGGCACATGGTGTGCCCCCCTGTATGCATGATGCCCTCCAGTTGTTGCAAGGCATGCACTTAACAGTCGATGCCCTGCAGGAACTTCCTTTGCCAGTCCCATTGCTGTGACTTTTTTGTTGGCATCGCTATGGACTGCCAAAGAACCACCCACCAGTGATGAAAAAGGTTGGGTTTGGTGGTGCAGGAGTTCCCGCTTCAGCACCGCCAAACTCATAATAAGGTCCTACGCTTTTTCTGTGAAAAATAGTAAGGTTTTGAGCTGTTTTTATGTTGTTCTGCTAATCGTGCTTATATTTTTTTCCTACATTTTTTATGGTAAATGTTTTTGGCTACGTTGTGTCTACTTTGAATTGTTTTTCCAGTTATTACCTTTTTGGTGGACACTATATGGTGTTTATGTATTTCTTTTGAGTGTATGTATTTGTTGTGTTGTATTATTAAAATATTGCTAATATTTTTGATGTGCTGTATTTTTCAGGAACGTGCATTGTGATATGAGTTTTCTTGTATTAATGAGGGCTTTTATAAATGTGTTTTTTTATTATAAATGTATGATGAATAGATTTATTTTAATATGAGAATAATGCTGTATTTCTTGTTTTAATGTATTATTATTTTTTTGTAGTTTATTTATTGATTTTGTTGTGATTTAATATATTGTTTTTGGATTTTTAACACTGTTATTGTAGTCAATATTATGTATTTTTGTCACGTGGCTGTGTTAGGCCCCAGAAAAATACTGCCATTTTACATGAAAACGGTTCTTAGGCTGCTTTCTTGTCTACACAATGACTTTTGACACATATTTGCTTGTGTGACAGTGCAGGATTAGTTTCGCTGAAACCACAATGCTTACATTTGCACTTCATAGGCACCCTATCACGACACCTTTGACATTTAGGAGAAGGACTAAATGAGATTTGTGGAAATGTTGTTTGTTGTTCATCTGTAAGGTGACACAGCTATCTCAAGACGATAAACAATGTCAGTCTGGCTGAGACCTTGGCACGGAAACATGGATTCTGGTATAACATATACACACATATTTCTGTATTCAATTCAGAGTAGTACTCTGCTGTCACAGCGAGGTCGCTGTTTGTCGGAGTCTCAGCCTAACTGATTTCTGTTTTATCTCCGCTAGGAGGGATGTCCAACATGTGACCAAGATGGACACCTGAACACATTTACCCACAGTTAATGAGGAGGTAGATCATCTACTAGGTGATTTTAACAGATCAGTCACCATAGGGGCCTCATTTATGAGGCCTTGCGTCACTTTTACGCCACTGGTGCGTCACTTTTTGTGACGCACCAGTGGCGTAACAAATGTGCCTTGTTGCGCCATACCTACAAAGTGACGCATCTAGGTAGATGCGTCACTTTGTAAACCCCTGCGCCACATTATACCTGCGCCAGGTATAATGTATGCAAGGGGGGCGTTTTGACGCAAGAAAGGGTCATAGAAGTGACGCAGTGAAATCTATAAGATTTCACTACGCCACTTCTAGGACACAAATGCGTCAATTTCTTACGCCTGCCTACCAGCAGGCGTAAGACTGACGCAGGCACTTTCACATGGGGCTTGCCCCATGTGAAAGGACACATTACTGGAGTTGCGTCACTTTTGTGACACACTCCAGCAATGCGTCACTTTTGCGCCATACAGATAAGTCAGAAATACTGACGTATCTGTAACTCCTTGCGCCCTGATGCGTCATACTGTAAATAAGACGCATCATTGGTGTCGCAAGGAGGGTGCAGTGAAAAGTGACGCATCGCTGTTTTCACGCAGCGATGCGTCACTTTTCATAAATGAGGCCCTAGGTATCTAGGTTAGTGAGAGCATAGTCGGACTATACTATACAAAATACCTACATGCCAGCATGTGTTTATATATAATTCACTGAAAAAAACACAGGTTTCAGGGACGTTACAGTTAGGATTTGCATTTTAAAAATACCTTAGCAATTCTTAGAAAAAACAAGTTACAGGGATGTTATAGCTAGGCTGACATTTCACTTGCAGAAAAACTAGAGAAATTCAGCTGTTATAGTTAGCTAAGCTAACTATAAACTCACGTCCCTGCAATGCTCTGCTGATGACGTCACATATTACATCTCTCATGACATGGTCAGTGACATCACTGTCTTTTTCAGTGAATAGCTAAGGTTTTTTAAATGCTAATTTCTTACTATAACGTCCCTGAAACCTGTGTTTTTTTCAGTGAATTTCTAAGGTTTTTAAATGCTAATTTCCAACCACACCTACATAGGTAAGACATGTGCAGAACGAAAAATAAAGGCACAGAAAGAGGCAAGAGAAGTACAAAAAGAGGCAAGAGGAGTGCAGAAAGAAGCAAGAGGGGTACAGAAAGAAGCAAGAGAGCTGCAGAAAGAGGAATTGATATGCAGAGGAAGAAAGCTACATAAACAGGCAAAAGAGGTACTGAAATAGGCAAGAAATGTCCAGAAATAGGCATGAGACGTGCAGAAAGAAGCAAGAGAGGTGCAGAAAGAAGCAAGAGATATGTAGAATGAAGCAAGAAAGGTACAGAAAGAGGCAAGAAAGGTGCAGAAAAAGCAAGACAAGTGCAGAAAGAAGCACAGGCGTTACAGAGAGGTGCTAGAGAAGTGCAGAAAGAAGCAAGGGTTCTGTAGAAAGAGGCAGAAAGGTACAGAAAGATGAAGAAATGCACAGAAAGAAGCAAGCGAGGTACAGAAAGAGGTAAGAGAGGTACAGAAAGAAGCAATAGAGGTACAGAAAGAGGCAAGAGGAGCATAGAAAGAAGCAAGAGAGGTGTAGAAAGTTACAGAAAGAGGCAAGAGTGGTACAGAATCAAACAAGAGAGGTGAAGAAAGAAGCAAGTGAGGTGCAGAAAGAGGCAAGAGAAATGCATAAAGAAGCATGTGAGGTTGTAGAAAGAAGAGAGTGTGGTGCAAAAAGAGGCAAGAGAGGTGCAGAAAGAAGCAACAGATGTACAGAAAGAGAAAAGAAAGGTGCAGAAAAAGGAAGAAAGGTGCAGAAAGAGACAAGAAAAGTACAGAAAGAGGAGGAGAGGTGCAGAATAAGCAAGAGTAGTACAGAAAGAGACATAGAAGTGCAGAAAGAGGACGAAAGGTGCAGAAAGAAGCAAGAGAAATGCAGAAAGAGGCAAGGGAGGTGCAGAAAGAAGCAAGAGTGTGTTGAGAATCATTAGTACCAATTTAACACTCACATTTAGCAATAAGTAACAGGTGAACATTCCACCATGCATTACCACGTGTCACTGCCTTTTTGGTAACGTTTAAGCAGTTTGAGCTAGAAACAAGGTTTTTTTCATTCAAATCTGCAGATTTTGTGGCAGATGATGGATTATGTGGCAAATGGGGAAATGTATAATTCTGTGAAAATTGGTGTGGCCGAACAGTCACATAATTCCAGACAACACAGACTACCATACCACATAATTATTCTCCATAACACATAATCCCACACTACATATTTCCTATACACTAAATAGCACATACTTTCTATGCACATAATTGCTCTACACACAATGTGCAGCCACTCAACTCCAAAAGAAATTAGTAAAAAAACATTTACATTTACAAAGCCAATAGCTCTAACTCTCACAAATATGAGACCTATTTAATTTCAAATGCTTCTTTAACTAGGAGTCAGATTTGCAGAGGGGTAGAGAAAGGGGGCTGGGCCTCCGACCAGCGCTCAGGAATTCTGCTGCATAGGACTTAAAGAAAGAACCATGAGGGCGTTTTGCAGAGTGGTGGACAAAGGGGGGCTTGCTAAGACCTCTTAGCAATCCCTGTGTGTGGGACTTACTGTAGGTAACAGATGGGGTAGTTGGCCCCTAAGGAAATCCTTGGGGCAAACTACCCCTCATATTACCTCCAGTCTCACACAGAAGGAATGCTAAGTTCTGATATCAGGCCATGCCCCCTTTGCCCACCACTCAGCAAACATGCGTCTTGGTGCACTCTTGGTTGGAGAATGAAGTCCTGTTTGCTACTGGGAGCTCTGTAGTAATTGAAAGTAACACCGGTATCTTTTAGAAGTCAGGTTCTTTATTTAAACCCCCAGAACATAACAAGCATTCTAGCACTTAAAGCGACATACTACAGACTCCTTAGGGGTCAACTAGCTTACCTGTTACCTCCAGTAAGCCCCACACAGTGGGACTGCTGGGAGGTGGTCGCAGGCCCCTCCCCCTTTCTCCACCACTCTGAAAACGCACCTCCTGATGTGCTCCGGGTTGGAGGTTGATGCTCCCTTGCATCTTGGGGGTCTCTGGGGGCCAAATAGCCCTCCTGTTACCTCCAGTAAGCCCCACACAGCTGGATTGCTGAGAAGTAGTCAGAGGCCATGCCTTTTTTATACCACTCTGCAATTGCACCTCTTGGCGCACTGGTGGTGAGGCGACAAAGTGCACTTTAGTCCTGATATCCTCAGGACACAAGGAGACCTCATTGCCTCACCACCAATGCACCAAGAGGCACTGTTAGCGAGTGGTGTAAAAAAGGGCATGGCCTCCTACCACCTTGCAGAAATCCCACTGTGTGGGGCTTACTGGAGCTATCTTGTGGACTATTTGGCCCCCTGGGACCCTCAGTAGTGACAGGGACTTTATCTCCCAACCCAGAGCATGCCAGGAGGTGCATTTGCAGAGTAGTGCAGAGAGGGGGCGGGGCATCCTGCGAGTTGCCAGCTTTGTTTTATTTCTATGTTAGGAAGTGGGGCTGTGTTGCTCCCCTTCCTCTGAGCTTTTTTGGGCCCTGGAGATCCCATCCCCCAGGGCCTGACCCAATTTGTTTTTAAATAAAAAAGGAGAGGGGTCATGTGGCCCCTGTCCTGAGGCCGATCTCAGCCCCAGGGACACACTCAACCGTGTCTAAGCCTTTTTTTCTAAAGGGGAGGGGGGCCATGTGGCTCACCTCCTGAGACCGATTTCGGCCCCGGGGACCCCATCCCCAGGGCATGGTCATTTCTTTTTTTTTATATACATTTAATGTAGAGGGGCTGCTTGGTCCCCGTCAAGAGGACAATATTTTCCCCAGGGACCACATCCCCCGGGGCTTTGATTTTTTAAATATTTTTTTTTTCTGAAATAGAGATTCTGCACGGCCCCCTCCCAGGGATGATTTCGGCCCCTAGGCGCCATCCCCCGGGGCCTAGCCATTTAAATTTTTTAATAAAAAAGGAAGAGGGTTGGGTGGCGCCCCTCCCGGGCCATTTTGGGCCCGAGGACCCCATTCCCCGGGGCTTAGCCTCTTGTTAGAGACCGCACGGGAACCACAAGGCCCCCATGGTCCATGTCTGCTTCCAGCCTGCTGCAGCAGCCGGCACTGCTTTTAGGCAAAGCGAGCTGCAAACATGCAGCTCCCTTTGCCCAAAAGCAATTTTGCTTCCTTTCATGGAAGCAAGAGCAGTATTCCTTCTCTTGCTTCCATGAAGCAAAGCAGAAGTTTGCTATGGCATGGCGCAGCAGTGCTTCCGCCATGCTATAGCAAAGTGCAAAGTCCCGGGGTGGGAACAACAGGGCATTGCTGGAACTGGCCCTGGGTGGTGGCAGTCTGCAGGGCCTTGGAGGGCTCCTGAAGGGGGCACATGGCCCCCCTCCCATCTTGTGTGCAGCCCCAGGCAGGTGGTAGTCCCCGGGGCTGGTGGTCCACAACAGACCCCAACTTTTAAATAATTTGTGCTCAAGGGAGGTGTTGGGCCCCGGGGCAGTACAGGTGAAAATGAGCCACAACACATCATTTTTAAATATAGCCCCAGGGAGATGGCGGTCCCCAAGGCTGTGGGGGGCCCACCTGTCCCTCCCACATTTATTGTTTAAAGCCTTGGGGAGGTGGTGGTCCTGGGAGCTGCGTGGGGGCTTGAGCCCCCCTCTCCTTTCTTTTAAACAATAAATCCCCGGGAAGGTGGCAGTCCCCAGGGCTGCAGGGAGCATCGTGCACCGCTGCATTTAATAATTATTGCCCCAGGAAGGTCGCCGTCCCCGGGGCAGCAGGGGCCCCCACATGCCCCCTCATCGCAATGCAGCATTCCTCCCAGGACATGGCTCACCCGTGGGCAGATGTATGACGTTCCAACGCAAACATTCACAACGCATGCCATCACAACGCAACTATTACAATGCAGGTGCCATTACAACGCATGGCATTACAACACATGCCATTACAATGCAGGTGCTATTACAACGCATGCCATTACAACGTAAGCATAGGTAAGTATTTATTTTTATTAATATTTTTTAAATGTTAAACACATTTCAAAAATTGTTTATTAAATAATTTTAATTAATTTTAAATGTATTAAAACATTTTTTATTTACAAATCTAATTCCTTGGGTGTGTAAGAGTAGGGTAAATGTTGGATAGTGTAAGGGTAAAAATTACTATTCTAACTCCAGGGGGGTGTAATAGTAGGGTAAGTGTTGGATAGTGCAGGGGTTACATTTACTATTCTAACTCCAGGGGGGTGTAATAGTAGGGTAAGTGCTGGATAGTGTAGGGGTAAAAATTACTATTCTAACTCCAGGGGGGTGTAATAGTAGGGTAAGTGTTGGATAGTGTAGGGGTAAAAATTACTATTCTAACTCCAGTTGGGTGTCATAGTAGGGTAAGTGTTGGATAGTGTAGGGGTTAAATTTACTATTCTAACTCCAGTTGGGAGTAATAGTACGGTAAGTGTTGGATAGTGTTGGGGTAAAAATTACTATTATAAAATAAATGTAATTAAAAAATTAAAACTGTATTAAATACATTAAATTATAATTTAATATAATACAAAAAAGTTACATTAAAAATATATATATTTTTTGGAAAATTAAATGTATTTTATAAAATTAAAAAAAATTAGAATTAAATTAATAATAATAAAATTAAATACTTATCTATACTTACGTTGTAATGGCATGCGTTGTAATAGCACCTGCGTTGTAAAGGCATGCGTTGTAATGCCATGCGTTGTAATGGCACCTGCGTTGTAATAGTTGCGTTGTGATGGTACTGCGTCGTAAAAGTTGCATTGTTATGGTTGTTCCCCCCACGATGCTAATAGAAAACAATACGAGGGAGACCACCCTTCAGTTTTTAAAATATTTGCATTGGGTTTCGCAAACCCTGCGTGACTCCCGCCAAACTTATGTTTTTAATGCTTTTTTGGCCCTCTGGGTTCCTGTGCGACCCCTTGAGTAGACCTAGGAGGTCAGGGTGTTTTGATCCTGCCCATTTCTTGTTTGTTCTACTGTTTTTCTTGTGACTAAGTTCACCCGAGTCACAAGATGGCTGCCAACACTTCCTGGTTTGAAGTGTTGACAGCCCATCAGATCACAGGCTCGAGATCTGGAGGGTTTGCGGTTCCTACGTGTCGCCAGTTGTATTTATTAGGGGTGGGCAGAAGTCGCAGAAGGGACTATCGCAGAGGGGCACGGAGATTGAACCAATCTCTGTGCCTCTCCGCGATATTTCCGTTACGCGAGCCCGCTCGCCCGCCGCCCGCCCGCAGCCTGCTTCCCGCCCGCCTTATTAAATTATATTTAAAGGCTAAAATATGACTTAAATAAAACTTACCTTATTGCGCCACAAAGTTCCCCATCGCGGCTTCATCTTGGAAACTGCGCATGTGGAGGAGCCTGTGCATGCGCATTCCTCGCCAGGACTGTGCATGCACAGGCTCCAAGATGAAGCTGCGATCTGGAAGTTTGCAGCAAAATAAGGTAAGTTTTATTTAAGTTGTATTTTAGCCTTTAAATATAATTTAATACGGCGGGCGCGAAGCGGGAGGCGGGCGGGAGGCGGGCCGGCAGCCAACTTCTGTTCCGCCCGCGAATGTGCGGAAATTTGCCCCATTTTTTCTGCCTTCTTTGCGGAAGGTGCAAATTTCCACACATTCCGTGGGAGGAACGGAAATGTCCGCCCACCCCTAGTATATATGAGAAAGCAATAAATTTCTCAGGAACTAGTGAACGGATTTACACTATTTAACATAAACAACACTTTCTGAACCAAGACCTTCCTTTTTGCCAAATTTGGTGTAATTGTGTTCAGCAGTTCGGGCTGTAGCCTTTACTAAATATTCCTATGGAAATTAACATAGAAAAATGCATTTTGGGACCCCTCTTTTTTCTCGGCTCTCACTTGACAAAAAACCCCAAAACTTTTAATACAGCAGCTGAAGTGAGCGTGCCATTAATTTTGAAAATGCCAAGAAGATTTGTCAAACGGCACTAAAGACATTGGTAAATCAAAAAACGCTTTTCCTACAGAAACTAGGTCCTAAGTATAACTACCTTCTGCGGACCGCCAGTAGGTAATATAGAAATATATATATTACCTACTGGCGGTGGTCCGTGGAGAAGTGTGGCTCACTGGTTAGAGGAGGCAGACCTGAAAGCAGAGGTCAGCCCGGGACCAGGGTTCAATTCCCGGCTCGGCGGGGTCTTGAGTCCTAAAAATGTCCATGGACTCGACAATTCTTGCTCCGGTGCCTACTCAATTCACGGGTTCACACTCTGCGACTCTGGGCAATAGCTTGCTTAATCTCCACAACGGCCCCTCGCAGCAGGATGCCTGGCTTTCACCGTGCGGATACCCTGCCGGGGTATTCTCACAGGGGAATACCAGGACGGGTTCCCTAAGCAAGCGCTTAGAAACCGCTTGGTGATTTGCGCTATATAAATTCCTGTACATTTACAGTTACATTTATACTTAGGACCTAGTTTCTATAGGAAAAGCGTTTTTTGTTTTCCCATTAACTTTAGCGCTGGTTGACGAATCCTTGTGAATTTTTCAAAACTAGTGGCCCGCTCTGGTCAGCTCCTGTCTTGAAAGTTTTGGGGTGATTTGTCAAGCCAGGGCCAAAAAAAGGGGATCCCAAAACGTGTTTTCATCATGTAATTTTCCATTGGAAACTTTAGACACAGCTACAGCCTGAACTGCTGAACGGAATTACACCATATTTGGCAAAAAGGTAGCCCTTGGTTCAAAAAGAATCATTCAGTAGTTCGTGAAAAATTTGAAAAAGAAAAATTATCGATATCTAGAGACGCTGTGGAGTCGCGACCCCTCTCGAGCATGAGCTTCACTTTGATTGACTGGCAACACTCCAAATCAGGAAGTGTTGGCAGCCATCTTATGACTCGGTAGAACCGAGTCACAAGAAAACAGTGAAACAAAGGTGAAAAAAAGAAAAGGGGGCAGGATAGAAACACCCTGATCCCCTATGCCTGATCAGGGGGTCCCACAAGGACCCCCAGGGACAAAAAAACATTTATTTTTACAATTTTGCCAGAATTCGCGCTGGGGTCGCAAATCCCACCAAAGTTTTTTTTTTAAATGAAGCGCTGTGGCGCATTTTAAGTTGGCGGATTAATGCCACTTCAATTCTGAGGGTCCCTGGGAGCCAACTAGCCCACCAGGTACATCCAGAAATCCCCACAGGGCTGCCTTGTTGAGAGGTGGTCCAAGGCCACGCCCCTTTTTACAGCTCTCTGCAACGCAGCTCTGTGGCACTTACTGAAGATACATGGTTGGCTAGTTGGACCCCAAGGACCTTCAGGATTTAAGGGGCTTAATCCCCCAACTTAAAAC
The DNA here is from genome assembly GCF_964263255.1 of Lissotriton vulgaris. NCBI lineage: Eukaryota > Metazoa > Chordata > Amphibia > Caudata > Salamandridae > Lissotriton > Lissotriton vulgaris. Next base: position 395,713,444 of record NC_141689.1, read on the forward strand.
GATCCATGTGGTGCATTTGCACAGTGGTGAAGGCAGGTGGCGGGGCCTAATGTGACAAGTGTGCAGACGCACTCTGTAGCGCGTTTTAAGTTGCGGGATTAAGTCCCCTTGTATCCTGAGGGTCCCTGGGGAGCAACTAGCCCACCAGGTACCTCCAGTAAGCGCCACAGAGCTGGGTTGCAGAGAGGTGTGAAAAGGGGATGGACCTCATCCTCTGGGGCCAAATATAATTTAAAAGGGTGAGAGGCCCACGTCACCCCCTCCCTGAGCCTCAGTAGGTTTCGAGGACACCATCCTCCAGGGCCCTATATATTTTAAGGGGAGGGAAGCCATGTGGTCCATGTGGTCCACCTCACGGAGCCTTATTAGGAAGAGCAGTTTCTACACCATGTATCTATGATTCACTCTAAAAAAAACAATCTGTGCCATTTTGGAAGATATAACATTTTATCAAGGGTAATCATTAAGAACAAATTTACCTATTAAAAAACAGAAAGAGCAATAGATAGCCTGCTTTACAGGTGGGATCAGCTTTTTTAAAGACTACCCCGCAGATGTACCCCCTCTGTAGTCACTTGATATAGCATGTACTTTATGTAGAGAGTTAATGTGCAGATCTGGGGCCATTGACTACCTTTGCAGATCGTTTTTTAAGATATATAATAACAGGCTGCCACAACGTTTAGCATATTGCAGCTACCATACCATTGACTTGGGCGTGTGAAATTTAAATTATGCGGGCATAATTTTCGTCATTTTTGGAATTTCTCGTCTTGCTTTATATCCAGAATTCCTGAAATTACACCATTGCATAACGTCACGTGATTAAGCGCCTATCACAGCAAACTTTTACCACAAGAATGCAGGAATAAAGCAACCAGCCAGAACGAGAAGCGGCTGTTCCTCCCACCACTTGTGTCTTTTGTGCTATATTTTTACGACGAGATGCTTTCCTCATCAACAATTTATACTAGGATGCATTGTGCTCTAAAATCTATCTCTAAGTGATGGTTTCTCATTTTCCGTAATTATGTCCAATTTTTGCATAAATATCCCAATTTTTTTCATTTTTACGCACAAGCAATCACATTAGTTTTGCACACTCCTATCTTTGACCTGGTCCACATTGGCCTCGGTTTGGAATGGTTCGTTACCCAGAAAAAGTCATATAATATGGCCCTGTTGTCATGTACAAAGTGATCTTAAGTGCAACCCAAAGTTCATATGGGATTTTTAAAGTTTGTGGGCAAGAGTTCCTATTAGGGAACCTAAGCAGCTGACAGAAAAACTAGTTCCCAAAATAGTTTGTGATTAGGAGATGTTGATGCTTTCAGCATTACCTCCCTGGTTATGATACATGAATTAGAAATGTTTTTGTAGGTGTTTTTATTTTCTAAGATACTATGATTGGTCCCAATTTTCTACACCCGTTTTCTTTATGTGTTGAATAGCTGTCTCCAGTAGCGCCTTTCTTTGCAACTGTCATCTTGATTCCACATATTGTTGGGGCAATGGTAACCCTTTTCTACATGTATTTTCTGTTCTGAGCTGTACAGTATAATTCCCCTATGAAACACTTGGGGGCAGATTTACAAGCCCCGTACGCCACTTTTGCACTGCCGTTGCGTCACTTTTGTGACGCAGCGGCGGCACAAAGCCAGCGCCATGCTGCGGGGTATTTACAACGTGACGCATCTAGGTCATTCATTGCAAGCCATAGACAGACGAGGGCATCTCCTGCGGAATTACCAATTCCTGCAACCCAGCAAGGAACCCTGGACGCACCGTTGTTACCGCCTTGAACGCGGATTCATTTCAAACTGCCGATTGCGGCAACCTGGGACCATTGTGTTCTTCAATACCTTAAGGAAACCCCTTCCCATTTCGGAGGTTCCACTTCATTGCGCAAGATCGGTTCTACCACTGGATACCCTACCGCCAGACCGTCCTACACTTGAATGGTCTGCATCGCAGCCCTCGAGGCAATTGTTCATAATTACCAGGCAAATTCAATGTTTTAATCCTGATGATGATTCTATTAATTTGAGGTTGTGATCGAAATGCCGTCGACAAATTGATTAGTGCCACTAGTTTCTATTCTACATATGACTAATGTGGTTACTATGTGGGTTAGCTTGCCTCATTGTATGACCAAATCAAGCTCCCATTGCTGAAACTGCTGCCTGTGTCTTTTTGTATTGTATGTTTATTGTTTTCTGTTCCCCTTCTTTCCTAAAATTTCGGGTGCAGGATTGTGTCCCACTATATTTTTTGTGTTCCTATTGTAACAAAGATTGCTCTTATTTTGAAAATTAAAAATTCTCTGTCCGGCTGGGCTTGAAAAGAATATAGTACCCAGTAAGGCCTATATTAAAAAAAATGTGTTTATACGTGTTTTACTATGGACCACTGTTCTAAAAAATAATCGATTCCCGAGGTCCCTAGTTACTTTTCGGGCACCCTTGTTTCCTAAAAAAGCATCTAGGGAGATGTGTCATGTTTGTAAAGCCCTGCGCTACATATGTGGGCGTTCTGGTGCAGGGGGGGGGGTGGCGTTCCGGTGCAGGGACACCTCTGAAAAGTGGCTGAGTGAAATCTACACAATTTCACTCAGTCACTTTTCCGACCCCGCTGTGTCAAAACATTATGCCTGCTTGTAGCAGGCGTAAGGAGTGATGCAGCACAGCTAGTAAAGGGCGCACCGAGCAGTGCTGGAGTTGCGTCGCTCTTGCAACACAACTCCAGCACTGCGTCAACTTTACGGCATCAGATGCGTCACGCATCTGCCCCTCCTTGCACCTTGGGGCGCCACATTGTAAATGTGACGCGTCTGTTGTGGCGCAAGGGGAGGATTACGTGATGCATCTGTTCTTGTGCATCCCTGCTGATTTGCAGAGATGCGCAAGAAGTCGTAAATCTGCCCCTGGGACCCTATGCCTCTACCTGATGTATTTGTCGTATCCTCAGTACATTTTTATCAAAAAAGTACATTCTTTTGGGGTGATTTGTCAAGCCAGGGCCAAAAAAAAGGGGATCCCAAAACGTGTTTTCATCATGTAATTTTCCATTGGAAACTTTAGACACAGCTACAGCCTGAACTGCTGAACGGAATTACACCATATTTGGCAAAAAGGTAGCCCTTGGTTCAAAAAGAATCATTCAGTAGTTCGTGAAAAATTTGAAAAAGAAAAATTATCGATATCTAGAGACGCTGTGGAGTCGCGACCCCTCTCGAGCATGAGCTTCACTTTGATTGACTGGCAACACTCCAAATCAGGAAGTGTTGGCAGCCATCTTATGACTCGGTAGAACCGAGTCACAAGAAAACAGTGAAACAAAGGTGAAAAAAAGAAAAGGGGGCAGGATAGAAACACCCTGATCCCCTATGCCTGATCAGGGGGTCCCACAAGGACCCCCAGGGACAAAAAAACATTTATTTTTACAATTTTGCCAGAATTCGCGCTGGGGTCGCAAATCCCACCAAAGTTTTTTTTTAAATGAAGCGCTGTGGCGCATTTTAAGTTGGCGGATTAATGCCACTTCAATTCTGAGGGTCCCTGGGAGCCAACTAGCCCACCAGGTACATCCAGAAATCCCCACAGGGCTGCCTTGTTGAGAGGTGGTCCAAGGCCACGCCCCTTTTTACAGCTCTCTGCAACGCAGCTCTGTGGCACTTACTGAAGATACATGGTTGGCTAGTTGGACCCCAAGGACCTTCAGGATTTAAGGGGCTTAATCCCCCAACTTAAAACGATCCATGTGGTGCATTTGCACAGTGGTGAAGGCAGGTGGCGGGGCCTAATGTGACAAGTGTGCAGACGCACTCTGTAGCGCGTTTTAAGTTGCGGGATTAAGTCCCCTTGTATCCTGAGGGTCCCTGGGGAGCAACTAGCCCACCAGGTACCTCCAGTAAGCGCCACAGAGCTGGGTTGCAGAGAGGTGTGAAAAGGGGATGGACCTCATCCTCTGGGGCCAAATATAATTTAAAAGGGTGAGAGGCCCACGTCACCCCCTCCCTGAGCCTCAGTAGGTTTCGAGGACACCATCCTCCAGGGCCCTATATATTTTAAGGGGAGGGAAGCCATGTGGTCCATGTGGTCCACCTCACGGAGCCTTATTAGGAAGAGCAGTTTCCACACCATGTATCTATGATTCACTCTAAAAAAACAATCTGTGCCATTTTGGAAGATATAACATTTTATCAAGGGTAATCATTAAGAACAAATTTACCTATTAAAAAACAGAAAGAGCAATAGATAGCCTGCTTTACAGGTGGGATCAGCTTTTTTAAAGACTACCCCGCAGATGTACCCCCTCTGTAGTCACTTGATATAGCATGTACTTTATGTAGAGAGTTAATGTGCAGATCTGGGGCCATTGACTACCTTTGCAGATAGTTTTTTAAGATATATAATAACAGGCTGCCACAACGTTTAGCATATTGCAGCTACCATACCATTGACTTGGGCGTGTGAAATTTAAATTATGCGGGCATAATTTTCGTCATTTTTGGAATTTCTCGTCTTGCTTTATATCCAGAATTCCTGAAATTACACCATTGCATAACGTCACGTGATTAAGCGCCTATCACAGCAAACTTTTACCACAAGAATGCAGGAATAAAGCAACCAGCCAGAACGAGAAGCGGCTGTTCCTCCCACCACTTGTGTCTTTTGTGCTATATTTTTACCACGAGATGCTTTCCTCATCAACAATTTATACTAGGATGCATTGTGCTCTAAAATCTATCTCTAAGTGATGGTTTCTCATTTTCCGTAATTATGTCCAATTTTTGCATAAATATCCCAATTTTTTTCATTTTTACGCACAAGCAATCACATTAGTTTTGCACACTCCTATCTTTGACCTGGTCCACATTGGCCTCGGTTTGGAATGGTTCGTTACCCAGAAAAAGTCATATAATATGGCCCTGTTGTCATGTACAAAGTGATCTTAAGTGCAACCCAAAGTTCATATGGGATTTTTAAAGTTTGTGGGCAAGAGTTCCTATTAGGGAACCTAAGCAGCTGACAGAAAAACTAGTTCCCAAAATAGTTTGTGATTAGGAGATGTTGATGCTTTCAGCATTACCTCCCTGGTTATGATACATGAATTAGAAATGTTTTTGTAGGTGTTTTTATTTTCTAAGATACTATGATTGGTCCCAATTTTCTACACCCGTTTTCTTTATGTGTTGAATAGCTGTCTCCAGTAGCGCCATTCTTTGCAACTGTCATCTTGATTCCACATATTGTTGGGGCAATGGTAACCCTTTTCTACATGTATTTTCTGTTCTGAGCTGTACAGTATAATTCCCCTATGAAACACTTGGGGGCAGATTTACAAGCCCCGTACGCCACTTTTGCACTGCCGTTGCGTCACTTTTGTGACGCAGCGGCGGCACAAAGCCAGCGCCATGCTGCGGGGTATTTACAACGTGACGCATCTAGGTCATTCATTGCAAGCCATAGACAGACGAGGGCATCTCCTGCAGAATTACCAATTCCTGCAACCCAGCAAGGAACCCTGGACGCACCGTTGTTACCGCCTTGAACGCGGATTCATTTCAAACTGCCGATTGCGGCAACCTGGGACCATTGTGTTCTTCAATACCTTAAGGAAACCCCTTCCCATTTCGGAGGTTCCACTTCATTGCGCAAGATCGGTTCTACCACTGGATACCCTACCGCCAGACCGTCCTACACTTGAATGGTCTGCATCGCAGCCCGCGAGGCAGTTGTTCATAATTACCAGGCAAATTCAATGTTTTAATCCTGATGATGATTCTATTAATTTGAGGTTGTGATCGAAATGCCGTCGACAAATTGATTAGTGCCACTAGTTTCTATTCTACATATGACTAATGTGGTTACTATGTGGGTTAGCTTGCCTCATTGTATGACCAAATCAAGCTCCCATTGCTGAAACTGCTGCCTGTGTCTTTTTGTATTGTATGTTTATTGTTTTCTGTTCCCCTTCTTTCCTAAAATTTCGGGTGCAGGATTGTGTCCCACTATATTTTTTGTGTTCCTATTGTAACAAAGATTGCTCTTATTTTGAAAATTAAAAATTCTCTGTCCAGCTGGGCTTGAAAAGAATATAGTACCCAGTAAGGCCTATATTAAAAAAAATGTGTTTATACGTGTTTTACTATGGACCACTGTTCTAAAAAATAATCGATTCCCGAGGTCCCTAGTTACTTTTCGGGCACCCTTGTTTCCTAAAAAAGCATCTAGGGAGATGTGTCATGTTTGTAAAGCCCTGCGCTACATATGTGGGCGTTCTGGTGCAGGGGGGGGGGCGTTCCGGTGCAGGAACACCTCTGAAAAGTGGCTGAGTGAAATCTACACAATTTCACTCAGTCACTTTTCCGACCCCGCTGTGTCAAAACATTATGCCTGCTTGTAGCAGGCGTAAGGAGTGATGCAGCACAGCTAGTAAAGGGCGCACCGAGCAGTGCTGGAGTTGCGTCGCTCTTGCAACACAACTCCAGCACTGCGTCAACTTTACGGCATCAGATGCGTCACGCATCTGCCCCTCCTTGCACCTTGGGGCGCCACATTGTAAATGTGACGCGTCTGTTGTGGCGCAAGGGGAGGATTACGTGATGCATCTGTTCTTGTGCATCCCTGCTGATTTGCAGAGATGCGCAAGAAGTCGTAAATCTGCCCCTGGGACCCTATGCCTCTACCTGATGTATTTGTCGTATCCTCAGTACATTTTTATCAAAAAAGTACATTCTTTTGGGGTGATTTGTCAAGCCAGGGCCAAAAAAAAGGGGATCCCAAAACGTGTTTTCATCATGTAATTTTCCATTGGAAACTTTAGACACAGCTACAGCCTGAACTGCTGAACGGAATTACACCATATTTGGCAAAAAGGTAGCCCTTGGTTCAAAAAGAATCATTCAGTAGTTCGTGAAAAATTTGAAAAAGAAAAATTATCGATATCTAGAGACGCTGTGGAGTCGCGACCCCTCTCGAGCATGAGCTTCACTTTGATTGACTGGCAACACTCCAAATCAGGAAGTGTTGGCAGCCATCTTATGACTCGGTAGAACCGAGTCACAAGAAAACAGTGAAACAAAGGTGAAAAAAAGAAAAGGGGGCAGGATAGAAACACCCTGATCCCCTATGCCTGATCAGGGGGTCCCACAAGGACCCCCAGGGACAAAAAAACATTTATTTTTACAATTTTGCCAGAATTCGCGCTGGGGTCGCAAATCCCACCAAAGTTTTTTTTTTAAATGAAGCGCTGTGGCGCATTTTAAGTTGGCGGATTAATGCCACTTCAATTCTGAGGGTCCCTGGGAGCCAACTAGCCCACCAGGTACATCCAGAAATCCCCACAGGGCTGCCTTGTTGAGAGGTGGTCCAAGGCCACGCCCCTTTTTACAGCTCTCTGCAACGCAGCTCTGTGGCACTTACTGAAGATACATGGTTGGCTAGTTGGACCCCAAGGACCTTCAGGATTTAAGGGGCTTAATCCCCCAACTTAAAACGATCCATGTGGTGCATTTGCACAGTGGTGAAGGCAGGTGGCGGGGCCTAATGTGACAAGTGTGCAGACGCACTCTGTAGCGCGTTTTAAGTTGCAGGATTAAGTCCCCTTGTATCCTGAGGGTCCCTGGGGAGCAACTAGCCCACCAGGTACCTCCAGTAAGCGCCACAGAGCTGGGTTGCAGAGAGGTGTGAAAAGGGGATGGACCTCATCCTCTGGGGCCAAATATAATTTAAAAGGGTGAGAGGCCCACGTCACCCCCTCCCTGAGCCTCAGTAGGTTTCGAGGACACCATCCTCCAGGGCCCTATATATTTTAAGGGGAGGGAAGCCATGTGGTCCATGTGGTCCACCTCACGGAGCCTTATTAGGAAGAGCAGTTTCTACACCATGTATCTATGATTCACTCTAAAAAAAACAATCTGTGCCATTTTGGAAGATATAACATTTTATCAAGGGTAATCATTAAGAACAAATTTACCTATTAAAAAACCGAAAGAGCAATAGATAGCCTGCTTTACAGGTGGGATCAGCTTTTTTAAAGACTACCCCGCAGATGTACCCCCTCTGTAGTCACTTGATATAGCATGTACTTTATGTAGAGAGTTAATGTGCAGATCTGGGGCCATTGACTACCTTTGCAGATAGTTTTTTAAGATATATAATAACAGGCTGCCACAACGTTTAGCATATTGCAGCTACCATACCATTGACTTGGGCGTGTGAAATTTAAATTATGCGGGCATAATTTTCGTCATTTTTGGAATTTCTCGTCTTGCTTTATATCCAGAATTCCTGAAATTACACCATTGCATAACGTCACGTGATTAAGCGCCTATCACAGCAAACTTTTACCACAAGAATGCAGGAATAAAGCAACCAGCCAGAACGAGAAGCGGCTGTTCCTCCCACCACTTGTGTCTTTTGTGCTATATTTTTACCACGAGATGCTTTCCTCATCAACAATTTATACTAGGATGCATTGTGCTCTAAAATCTATCTCTAAGTGATGGTTTCTCATTTTCCGTAATTATGTCCAATTTTTGCATAAATATCCCAATTTTTTTCATTTTTACGCACAAGCAATCACATTAGTTTTGCACACTCCTATCTTTGACCTGGTCCACATTGGCCTCGGTTTGGAATGGTTCGTTACCCAGAAAAAGTCATATAATATGGCCCTGTTGTCATGTACAAAGTGATCTTAAGTGCAACCCAAAGTTCATATGGGATTTTTAAAGTTTGTGGGCAAGAGTTCCTATTAGGGAACCTAAGCAGCTGACAGAAAAACTAGTTCCCAAAATAGTTTGTGATTAGGAGATGTTGATGCTTTCAGCATTACCTCCCTGGTTATGATACATGAATTAGAAATGTTTTTGTAGGTGTTTTTATTTTCTAAGATACTATGATTGGTCCCAATTTTCTACACCCGTTTTCTTTATGTGTTGAATAGCTGTCTCCAGTAGCGCCATTCTTTGCAACTGTCATCTTGATTCCACATATTGTTGGGGCAATGGTAACCCTTTTCTACATGTATTTTCTGTTCTGAGCTGTACAGTATAATTCCCCTATGAAACACTTGGGGGCAGATTTACAAGCCCCGTACGCCACTTTTGCACTGCCGTTGCGTCACTTTTGTGACGCAGCGGCGGCACAAAGCCAGCGCCATGCTGCGGGGTATTTACAACGTGACGCATCTAGGTCATTCATTGCAAGCCATAGACAGACGAGGGCATCTCCTGCGGAATTACCAATTCCTGCAACCCAGCAAGGAACCCTGGACGCACCGTTGTTACCGCCTTGAACGCGGATTCATTTCAAACTGCCGATTGCGGCAACCTGGGACCATTGTGTTCTTCAATACCTTAAGGAAACCCCTTCCCATTTCGGAGGTTCCACTTCATTGCGCAAGATCGGTTCTACCACTGGATACCCTACCGCCAGACCGTCCTACACTTGAATGGTCTGCATCGCAGCCCGCGAGGCAATTGTTCATAATTACCAGGCAAATTCAATGTTTTAATCCTGATGATGATTCTATTATTTTGAGGTTGTGATCGAAATGCCGTTGACAAATTGATTAGTGCCACTAGTTTCTATTCTACATATGACTAATGTGGTTACTATGTGGGTTAGCTTGCCTCATTGTATGACCAAATCAAGCTCCCATTGCTGAAACTGCTGCCTGTGTCTTTTTGTATTGTATGTTTATTGTTTTCTGTTCCCCTTCTTTCCTAAAATTTCGGGTGCAGGATTGTGTCCCACTATATTTTTTGTGTTCCTATTGTAACAAAGATTGCTCTTATTTTGAAAATTAAAAATTCTCTGTCCGGCTGGGCTTGAAAAGAATATAGTACCCAGTAAGGCCTATATTAAAAAAAATGTGTTTATACGTGTTTTACTATGGACCACTGTTCTAAAAAATAATCGATTCCCGAGGTCCCTAGTTACTTTTCGGGCACCCTTGTTTCCTAAAAAAGCATCTAGGGAGATGTGTCATGTTTGTAAAGCCCTGCGCTACATATGTGGGCGTTCTGGTGCAGGGGGGGGGGGGGGGGCGTTCCGGTGCAGGAACACCTCTGAAAAGTGGCTGAGTGAAATCTACACAATTTCACTCAGTCACTTTTCCGACCCCGCTGTGTCAAAACATTATGCCTGCTTGTAGCAGGCGTAAGGAGTGATGCAGCACAGCTAGTAAAGGGCGCACCGAGCAGTGCTGGAGTTGCGTCGCTCTTGCAACACAACTCCAGCACTGCGTCAACTTTACGGCATCAGATGCGTCACGCATCTGCCCCTCCTTGCACCTTGGGGCGCCACATTGTAAATGTGACGCGTCTGTTGTGGCGCAAGGGGAGGATTACGTGATGCATCTGTTCTTGTGCATCCCTGCTGATTTGCAGAGATGCGCAAGAAGTCGTAAATCTGCCCCTGGGACCCTATGCCTCTACCTGATGTATTTGTCGTATCCTCAGTACATTTTTATCAAAAAAGTACATTCTTTTGGGGTGATTTGTCAAGCCAGGGCCAAAAAAAAGGGGATCCCAAAACGTGTTTTCATCATGTAATTTTCCATTGGAAACTTTAGACACAGCTACAGCCTGAACTGCTGAACGGAATTACACCATATTTGGCAAAAAGGTAGCCCTTGGTTCAAAAAGAATCATTCAGTAGTTCGTGAAAAATTTGAAAAAGAAAAATTATCGATATCTAGAGACGCTGTGGAGTCGCGACCCCTCTCGAGCATGAGCTTCACTTTGATTGACTGGCAACACTCCAAATCAGGAAGTGTTGGCAGCCATCTTATGACTCGGTAGAACCGAGTCACAAGAAAACAGTGAAACAAAGGTGAAAAAAAGAAAAGGGGGCAGGATAGAAACACCCTGATCCCCTATGCCTGATCAGGGGGTCCCACAAGGACCCCCAGGGACAAAAAAACATTTATTTTTACAATTTTGCCAGAATTCGCGCTGGGGTCGCAAATCCCACCAAAGTTTTTTTTTTAAATGAAGCGCTGTGGCGCATTTTAAGTTGGCGGATTAATGCCACTTCAATTCTGAGGGTCCCTGGGAGCCAACTAGCCCACCAGGTACATCCAGAAATCCCCACAGGGCTGCCTTGTTGAGAGGTGGTCCAAGGCCACGCCCCTTTTTACAGCTCTCTGCAACGCAGCTCTGTGGCACTTACTGAAGATACACGGTTGGCTAGTTGGACCCCAAGGACCTTCAGGATTTAAGGGGCTTAATCACCCAACTTAAAACGATCCATGTGGTGCATTTGCACAGTGGTGAAGGCAGGTGGCGGGGCCTAATGTGACAAGTGTGCAGACGCACTCTGTAGCGCGTTTTAAGTTGCGGGATTAAGTCCCCTTGTATCCTGAGGGTCCCTGGGGAGCAACTAGCCCACCAGGTACCTCCAGTAAGCGCCACAGAGCTGGGTTGCAGAGAGGTGTGAAAAGGGGATGGACCTCATCCTCTGGGGCCAAATATAATTTAAAAGGGTGAGAGGCCCACGTCACCCCCTCCCTGAGCCTCAGTAGGTTTCGAGGACACCATCCTCCAGGGCCCTATATATTTTAAGGGGAGGGAAGCCATGTGGTCCATGTGGTCCACCTCACGGAGCCTTATTAGGAAGAGCAGTTTCTACACCATGTATCTATGATTCACTCTAAAAAAAACAATCTGTGCCATTTTGGAAGATATAACATTTTATCAAGGGTAATCATTAAGAACAAATTTACCTATTAAAAAACAGAAAGAGCAATAGATAGCCTGCTTTACAGGTGGAATCAGCTTTTTTAAAGACTACCCCGCAGATGTACCCCCTCTGTAGTCACTTGATATAGCATGTACTTTATGTAGAGAGTTAATGTGCAGATCTGGGGCCATTGACTACCTTTGCAGATAGTTTTTTAAGATATATAATAACAGGCTGCCACAACGTTTAGCATATTGCAGCTACCATACCATTGACTTGGGCGTGTGAAATTTAAATTATGCGGGCATAATTTTCGTCATTTTTGGAATTTCTCGTCTTGCTTTATATCCAGAATTCCTGAAATTACACCATTGCATAACGTCACGTGATTAAGCGCCTATCACAGCAAACTTTTACCACAAGAATGCAGGAATAAAGCAACCAGCCAGAACGAGAAGCGGCTGTTCCTCCCACCACTTGTGTCTTTTGTGCTATATTTTTACCACGAGATGCTTTCCTCATCAACAATTTATACTAGGATGCATTGTGCTCTAAAATCTATCTCTAAGTGATGGTTTCTCATTTTCCGTAATTATGTCCAATTTTTGCATAAATATCCCAATTATTTTCATTTTTACGCACAAGCAATCACACTAGTTTTGCACACTCCTATCTTTGACCTGGTCCACATTGGCCTCGGTTTGGAATGGTTCGTTACCCAGAAAAAGTCATATAATATGGCCCTGTTGTCATGTACAAAGTGATCTTAAGTGCAACCCAAAGTTCATATGGGATTTTTAAAGTTTGTGGGCAAGAGTTCCTATTAGGGAACCTAAGCAGCTGACAGAAAAACTAGTTCCCAAAATAGTTTGTGATTAGGAGATGTTGATGCTTTCAGCATTACCTCCCTGGTTATGATACATGAATTAGAAATGTTTTTGTAGGTGTTTTTATTTTCTAAGATACTATGATTGGTCCCAATTTTCTACACCCGTTTTCTTTATGTGTTGAATAGCTGTCTCCAGTAGCGCCATTCTTTGCAACTGTCATCTTGATTCCACATATTGTTGGGGCAATGGTAACCCTTTTCTACATGTATTTTCTGTTCTGAGCTGTACAGTATAATTCCCCTATGAAACACTTGGGGGCAGATTTACAAGCCCCGTACGCCACTTTTGCACTGCCGTTGCGTCACTTTTGTGACGCAGCGGCGGCACAAAGCCAGCGCCATGCTGCGGGGTATTTACAACGTGACGCATCTAGGTCATTCATTGCAAGCCATAGACAGACGAGGGCATCTCCTGCGGAATTACCAATTCCTGCAACCCAGCAAGGAACCCTGGACGCACCGTTGTTACCGCCTTGAACGCGGATTCATTTCAAACTGCCGATTGCGGCAACCTGGGACCATTGTGTTCTTCAATACCTTAAGGAAACCCCTTCCCATTTCGGAGGTTCCACTTCATTGCGCAAGATCGGTTCTACCACTGGATACCCTACCGCCAGACCGTCCTACACTTGAATGGTCTGCATCGCAGCCCTCGAAGCAATTGTTCATAATTACCAGGCAAATTCAATGTTTTAATCCTGATGATGATTCTATTAATTTGAGGTTGTGATCGAAATGCCGTCGACAAATTGATTAGTGCCACTAGTTTCTATTCTACATATGACTAATGTGGTTACTATGTGGGTTAGCTTGCCTCATTGTATGACCAAATCAAGCTCCCATTGCTGAAACTGCTGCCTGTGTCTTTTTGTATTGTATGTTTATTGTTTTCTGTCCCCCTTCTTTTCTAAAATTTCGGGTGCAGGATTGTGTCCCACTATATGTTTTGTGTTCCTATTGTAACAAAGATTGCTCTTATTTTGAAAATTAAAAATTCTCTGTCCGGCTGGGCTTGAAAAGAATATAGTACCCAGTAAGGCCTATATTTAAAAAAATGTGTTTATACGTGTTTTACTATGGACCACTGTTCTAAAAAATAATCGATTCCCGAGGTCCCTAGTTACTTTTCGGGCACCCTTGTTTCCTAAAAAAGCATCTAGGGAGATGTGTCATGTTTGTAAAGCCCTGCGCTACATATGTGGGCGTTCTGATGCAGGGGGGGGGGGGGGCGTTCCGGTGCAGGAACACCTCTGAAAAGTGGCTGAGTGAAATCTACACAATTTCACTCAGTCACTTTTCCGACCCCGCTGTGTCAAAACATTATGCCTGCTTGTAGCAGGCGTAAGGAGTGATGCAGCACAGCTAGTAAAGGGCGCACCGAGCAGTGCTGGAGTTGCGTCGCTCTTGCAACACAACTCCAGCACTGCGTCAACTTTACGGCATCAGATGCGTCACGCATCTGCCCCTCCTTGCACCTTGGGGCGCCACATTGTAAATGTGACGCGTCTGTGGTGGCGCAAGGGGAGGATTACGTGATGCATCTGTTCTTGTGCATCCCTGCTGATTTGCAGAGATGCGCAAGAAGTCGTAAATCTGCCCCTGGGACCCTATGCCTCTACCTGATGTATTTGTCGTATCCTCAGTACATTTTTATCAAAAAAGTACATTCCTCTGGCTCATTGACCTAATGTCTTTAGGTTAGCATATTAAGCATGTGCATATTACCTGTGATGGTCTTATCCAATGAAAAGTTACAAAGTGTGTGGGGGAAATGCTCATTGATTGTAGTAACTTTTAAGAGATGATTACTGAAGCCCATAGCTGTGATTCCAAACTGTAAAATGTGTTACTGGATGGACAACTGAGTGTGAGAGGCCTGTCTGTCTCTTCTAAATGTTATTTTATTCATTTATTTAGAGGCTTTTGTATAGCGCCAAAAGAGCTACTGGCGGTAGCCACAGAGCACTAAGGGGCACATGTACAATGAAGGGGCGGAGCTTGTCATTAGCCTCCTGGGCTTAACGACACGCTCCGCCACTTCGGAAATGCAAGGCTGCACCATATTTACAAGAATGTGATATTGCCTTGCCTTTCCCCTGCGATGGTGCAAAGTTCAACAACTTAGCGCCAATGCAGGCACCCTTGCACCAGAGTGTGAGGGTGTCTGTGTGAAGGGGAGGATTGGTTATGTGTAGGAAGGTGTCCCTTCCTGCACATAAACAATCCTAAAATGCCATTTTGTAAATTTAATGTGTGCTGTTTCATGCAGCACACATGAAAGTTACAAAATGGCATTTTTTTAAAGGTTTGTTTATGTACAGGAAGAGGTGCCTTCCTGTAGATAAACAAACAATGACATTTTGCTTTTTCCAGGTGTGCTGCCCAAGGCAGCACACATGGAAAAGGCAAAAACGAGAAGAAATAATGCATTTCTCCTGGTTTCGCCAACTTAAGACCAGGATTTTCATGGTCTTAATTTTGGAGCTGCCTCATATGTACGCCAGCCTTGTACATAGGGTGAAAGGGGCCTTATGTACAAGACGGCCTTAAGTTAAGTGGCTTAATGCTGCCTTGTACATAAGGCAAGGCCTCTATTGCTATGGGAATGTCACAAAAAGTGACGTTCCCCTAGCGATAGGAGCTTGTACAAGTACCCCTTTGTGTTTGATAACAGTGGTTCGGGCATAAATGGGATGTTAAATATTGGAAAGGACAGCAAAGGGACTGGATTATCTGGGATGCAGAATATGTAAGCGCCTCATTAGGAGTTTGACCGTGTGCCATATAATGAGAGGCCCATTTTAGGCGTCTAATCTATAGGCCCCAGTCAGAGTGCCCAGTTACCAGCTGCCAGTCTTCCAGGGATGTCAATTGGTGGTGGTAGCCTGGAAACTAGCTGAGGGTTGTTTTTCAAAAAAATATGGTGCATATTCACAAGCCCCTATTGCATTGTGGTGACGATAGGGGCCTCGCCCTATTCACAAGGCAGTATTAAGCCACTTAACGTGGCTTAGCGCTGCCTTGTGAATAGGCCCCCTTTAACTCTGTGTTTAGCATGAAAGGGGCGTGCAATGGGTGTTGTGGTAGGCATTTGACCAAAACACCCATTGATATTTACGCTGTCCCCTATTAAGGGCAGCGTAAATAGGAGCTAACACCAAATTTAAGACCAGGAAAACCTTGGTCTTAAGTTGGCAATATGAGGAGAAATGCTTTATTTCTGTCTTGTGCAGCACACATGGAAAATGCAAAATGCCATGGTTTGTTTATGTACAGGAAGGTGTCCCTTCCTGTACATAAACAAACCTTTTTTTTAAAGTACAGTTTTGTAACTTACAAGTGTGCTGCATGAAGCAACACACATGTAAGTTAGAAACTGCCATTTAAGGTTTGCTTATGTGCAGGCAGAAGGGACACCTTCCTGTACATAAGCAAACCTCCCTGCTTGCACACACCCTTGCACTCTGGTGCAAGGGTGCCTGCGTTGGCACTAAGTTGTGAAACTTAGCGCCACCCCGGGGGGGAAAGCAAGGCTGCACCATGTCCTTGTGAATGTGCAGCCTAGTTTTTCTGAAGTGGCGGAGAGAGGCATTAAGCTAAGAAGGCTAATGCCTCTCTCTACCACTTCCTTGTGAATATCCCCCTATGTTTTTTAAAGCTTCCTGGATCTCGGAAGGTTGCTTTACTGCCCTAGATGCGATTTAAGGGAATTCCAGAGGGAGGATCCGAGGTTATGAAGGGTTCTACCTCCAAATCCTTGACGTGGAACTGGGGGTGGAGTGCAGATTCTGGCATGTTGGTCCTAGACTCAGGGAGGAGTGGTTTGAGCCAAAAGTCCCGAAAAGATGGATGCACGCCCTGATTCCATCCTATCCTTTGTAGAAAATAATACTGAATAATATAGAATGACTAAATGTCCTAAATGGAAGCACAAATGCTAGACAGAGTATTTCTAATCTGAGAGAGCCTTTTGATATGTATATTAGCTGAGTGTTGTATGATACATGTGTCGTTTCTTTGGAAGGCCCAGTCCTGCATGGCTCTTAGGCCATGCCTGCTCCTTGCTGAGCTTCAGTGCACTCTCCCTGTGAGTCTGCGGGTGTGCCCCTTCGTTAAATACGCATCAGCAAAGATGTACGTGAATAATCTGTAGGGACTCTGGTCTAGTTTCTTTTGGTTCCAAATAGCGTGCATGCTAAACTCACCCGTGTTAAGAGTGTGTCACATAAGGGCACTCTTTGAACTTCCTCAGCCCTCACAAGGCAAGACTAAGGATGCCAGTGAGGGAGTGTCTGAGATTTAGGGGTAGATTTACAAGAAAGTGACGCATCTTTAGGGGATCATTCAACCCAAGTAAGGGGAGAGGGACAACCGTATCTACAACTCTACCACCCGAACCCCCTGAACCACAATCATACACACATAGAGGGGTGGAGAGACTCAAAAAAACCACACATAACACCACAAAACAGAACAAATGTAACTGTTTTGAAAATACTGCCCTCACCCACACACCGAGGTGTGTGACATGCTTCATCATCGGGTCTGCTTACAATACGCCCAGGTGTAGCCACACTCTGGACGGAGCATAAGGGAGGGGTTGAACATAAAAGACTAAAAGGTACAAAACCAAACAACATATATACACAACAACAAGTGATCAGTGAATGTCATCCTGTGACTTGAACTGGTGTACAACACGTGCAGTTAATAGGGAAGTGTTTAAAACTGGTTTGGGGATACCAAACAGAACTTTATTAATAGGTTCTACAACCAGGATTAGAAGGAGAAAAAAAGAATGGGTAGTGTTTCCAAGAGAAAATGAAGTTCTCAAAACAACCTTCCTGATACCACTAGTGTCAATATGTTTCGACCGACTTACTGCGCCAAGAAGGTCACCCCGGTCTTCTTCAGGACGTGAGGGCAGTATTTTCAAAACAGTTACATTTGTTCTGTTTTGTGGTGTTATGTGTGTTTTTTTTGCATCTTTAGGGGATACCTCACTTTCCCGCACCACCCTGAGAAACTCTTGTGCCACCATGGATGGACTGTATTTACAATACGGCACACCATGGCACAAGGATTGACATATGCATCAGAAATTCTGACACATCTGTTGGGGCAAAGGTCACGCAATGCTGGAGCCGTGTTGAAGCATCACACAACTCCAGCAAAGCATTTTGAGGCATATTCCCATTACACTGCATCACTTCTTATGCCTGCTTGAAGCAGGCGTAAGGTTTTGACACAATGGCATCCTAGAAGTGGCGCAGTGAAATATTGTAGATTTCACTGGGTCAATTTTATGAGGCTTTCCTTCCTGAGAACGCCCACCCTGTATACATTATTTGTGACGCAGAGCTTTACAACGTGACGCTTCTCCCTAGAAGAGTCAGGTTGTAAATTGGCCGCATTTTTTACGCCGCCACTGCAGCACAAAAGTGACGCAAAGGCAGCGCAAAAGTGTTGCAAGGGGCTTGTAAATCTGCCCCTTAGACAGGAAACACGTCCCTGATATGGAGCTGCGGCACGTGCTGGCTCTGCTCCCCATTGGTTAACTGACCTCTGCCGGGCTCTTGGGGAGGTGGGGCATGAGGGCCCTTCACACGACCGCATTACACGGATGCCACATCACAGTCATTCTTCGGACCTTTTCAGTCAAACCACGGATTAAAAGCTTAGAGCCAGCTTTTCCTGCCCCAAATAATCTCTCCAATAAAAGGACCCTTCAGCTGAGGGCAGGCAGGGAGGTGTGAAGGAAGGGACAATATGGCCATGTGAATGCCTCCCTGATACCACAATAAATACAGCGAAGGGGACAATCTTACTCTGCTACACGCATCATCATTCCTGGGTTTGCTTTACACCACCCTGTCTTATCAGCAGCTTTCAGAGCTGATTCGGGAGAACTGCACGTATTCTTACTTGTCCTGGCGGCTGGGAAATGGCTTCTCTTTTATAGAAAACGAGAGCTGAGGTTCTGCCTTCCCCTTCCGTTGCTGTTTCCCATCAGAATGTCTCTAGTGGCGAAGAGTGCATGGGAAACGAACAAGTGGCGAGCCTTACTTGAACACATTCAACATTCAATGAATAACCGAACTTCTATCTATCTATCCATCCATCTATCTGTCTGTCTGTCTGTCTATCTATTGGTTTCTATTTCCGTCCGTCCGTCCTTTTGTTATCTATCTATCTATCTATCTATACATCTATCTGTCTGTCTGTCTATTGGTTTCTATTTCCGTCCATTCGTCTGTTTGTCCTCTATCTATCTATCTATCTATCTATCTATCTATCTATCTATCTATCTATCTATCATCTATCTATCTATCTATCTATCTATCTATCTATCTATCTATCTGTCTGTCTGTCTGTCTGTCTGTCTGTCTATTGGTTTCTATTTCCATCCGTCCGTTTGTCCTCTATCTATCTATCTATCTATCTATCTATCTATCTATCTATCTATCTATCTATCTATCTATCTATCTATCTACGTATCTATCTATCTATCTATCTATCTATCTATCTATCTATCTATCTATCTGTCTATCTCTGTCTATTTCTGTCTGTCTGTCCGTCCGCCGTCCGTCCAGTCAGTCTTTCTGTCTGTCTATCTATCTATCTATCTATCTATCTATCTATCTATCTATCTATCTATCTATCTATCTATCTATCTATCTATCTATCTATCTATCTATCTAGCTATCTATCTATCTCTGTCTATCTGTCTGTCCATCTATCTGTCTATCTATCTCTGTCTGTTACTGTCTGTCTCCACGTCCATCTGTCTATCTGTATGTCTGTCTACCTCTCTGCCCGTCCTCATATGTGCTTGGTTGTGTAATGCACTCCCACCACCGACTGCTAGTGGTTGTGTCTATGTTTGTGTCTGCCTGTCTCCCGGTCTGTGCCTCTACCTATAAATTTCATTTACCTTAATCTGAATGGCTTTCTGCGACTCTGTGCTTTTGCATGTTTGCATCAGTATCTCCATTCATCTGTGTCTACCTCTCAGCCTGTCCCTCCAAATCCCTGTCAGTCTACTGAGAGTTGAGTCTTTCTATATGGGCATCTTCCTTCCTGTCTACCCCTCTGTGTGTGTTCCCATGTGCATCCCTCCGTCCCGTCACCTTTGTGCATCACAATCTCGCCCCCTCCCTATCTTCCTTAACTGCCCGTGTGAGCACGTCTGTCTGTCTGCGTCTGCATGCTCTTGGATACTGTCTCTCTTTTTGCATGTTCTTTCTGCCTCTCTCTGTCATTATTAGTGTCTACATATCCGTATATTAGTTCTTCTCTGCCCGCCTTGCTGTCTCTTCATCTGTGCCCCTCTGTGTCTCTCTGGCTGTCTCTGTGTATCTCTGTCTGTCTTTGTAGCTGGGTATCTTCCTCTGCGGTCAGCATCTTTCTGTCCAATTTTATACTCAATTTCAAGACGTCATGCAAAATATACGTGCTACTGAATAACTAAAACAAAAGAGAAGCACCGCCTGTGCTCTGTGTTTTCCATTGAAAGCTCGCGGCTTCCAGTGCACGGGGCGGCGCTGGGAAACTCTAGCGAGGGGGAAGCGAAGCCTGGTCAAAATGAAATGTATCACCAACTTTTTTGCGTCCGCCCGGCGTTTCCTGCTCCAATAAACGGAGCCCTCGCAGGCCCGAGATGCAGGGCTCGCTCTATATTTAGCCATCTGCATGGCTGATCCCTCAATGGCTTTGCGTCCGCTCGCCACATTAGCCTCTGCTAAAAAGACTGTGCTTCATTGTGGGGCCGGGTCTGAGGGGCGCTGGGCTAGGATTAACATGCAGTCCATTAAATCAAAGTGAGTGCGCACGTCGCTGTGTCTCCCCTCATGGATTTCAGGATTCTGCCAGGATTACACCCGCGCTCTGCTGGGGCCGCTTGCTTAGAGATAAATCTGCGGCTGTCAGGTACGTAGGGCAGCGGGGGCAGGGTGGTGCTTCTGGACGTGTCCTCGGGTCCCCAGCGGCGCTGTGTGCTGTGCGGGCAGGAGGCACAGCTGGGCTCACGCTGGGCTTTGTGGTGTCCAGGCGGCACGGCAGGGCTCACGCTCCACTGGGTGGTACTTGAGGCACAGCAGGAGTCACGCAGCGCTATGTGTGCTGGCGGCTTCACAGAGGTCCACGCAGCGCTGTGTGTGTGCTGGTAGCACCACACGGGCTTACATAGCGCTGTGTGCTGGTGGCACCATACAGGCTCAAACGGCGCTGTGTGTGTTCAGGTGGCACCACACAGGATCACGCACCGCTATGTGAGTGCTGGCAGTACCACACGGGCTTACATAGCGCTGTGTGCTGGTGGCACCATACAGGCTCACACAGCGCTGTGTGTGTTCAGGTGGCACCACACAGGATCACGCAGCGCTGTGTATGTGCTGGTGGCACCACGCGGGCTCACGCAGTGCTGTGGATGCTGGGGGCACCACACGGGCTCACACAGCGCTGTGTGCTGGTGGCACCATGCAGGCTCACACAGCGCTGTGGTGTTCTGGTGGCACCACACAGGATCACGCAGCACTATGTGTGTGTTGGCAGTACCACACAGGCTCACACCGCGCTGTCTGAGTGCAGGCTGCAACACATAGGCTCACGCAGTGCTGTGTGGTGTGCAGGGGCATTCCCAGGTTCGGCACTGTGTGGTGTACCGGCGGCACCACACAGGCTCATACAGCGCTGTGTGTGTGCTGGCTGCACCACAGGTTCACGCGGCGCTGTGTATTGTGTCAGGGGCATGGCCAGGTTCACACAGTGTTGTGTGATGTTTTTGAGGCGCTGCGCTTTCTAGTATACACGGGGCACGGGCGCAAGCCTAGCAGCGTCGTTTCCCCTGTGCCTGGACATTTTGAGCGGACCCCCGGCGCTGTTCTCCCAGGAGCTGGGCGTTACGTGATATATTTGAAGTGTTGTTATTATGTTGGCCAGTTTTCGCTTTTGCACGTACTTCCTTTGCACAATATGCTCAGGGCGGACGGCCTATTTAGAGCCCGAATGCACATAAAAACGCCGTCCAGGGCCGCGCTTATCATTACGGATCCGGGTTTAACTAGGAAATGCTCCCATTAAATGTGGACGTGGAGCGTGAAATGAATTGTGACATATGTCGTTAGTTTAATATTTGAAACGGTTGGGATATTTAATGTGGAAAACCACAGCTATTGCCTCAGGCAGGCAGGGAGAGGAGGGTTTGCTGTGAGAGATCACGTTTGTGTGTGTCTTTAATTGTGAGGATCCGTGTGAGAGGAGCGTGTGTGAGACAAGGACAGAGGGAGGAATATTGTACGTAGTTGAGGTCTGTGCGTGGGTTTCAACTGGTATCGTGGCGCTCCATTGTCGGTGTGTCGCAGTGTACCTGTGCGTGTGTGACGCATCATGCAGCCCTGTGTGGGTTTGTCCGTGGATGAGCGCCAGTGGGCGCTTGCCTGGGCGCCTGTGTTTTATGCGCATCTTTGGCTCTATCTGCCTTGATATTTCTGCGCGTTTGCGTGACTGCGACGGGGTGCGCGATCTTGAATCAGTGTGGAATAATAGGCCACCTTTTATTTCTATTTTGTATTAACATGGTGCACAAAATACACCAGATTTGTATAGCGAACATTGCTTAGGGGTCAGATAAATCTTTAAGACACAGCCTGCCCTGACATTAAAAGCAAAAGAGATTATTTTTTCAGATGAACGTTATTTATGCTTTTATTTATTTATTTCGAATAAAAAAATGTATGCATTGTCTGTCAGATCGACAGACTTAATTTTCCTAATCGTGCAAACACTGAAACAATTGCGATTTTCCGTGCATATTATATTAACCTCACGCCTCTTCCGGCCCTTTCACCTTCTAGAGCTGGAAATTGCAATGCTTTATGATTGTTTATCTTCATGAAAGCAACATAACAGGTCATGTTTTAATGAATGTTTATTGTCACGGCACTGCTGTCACGGAGGTTTGATCGATAACCACAAACTGTATTGAACTACTTTTTCCTAAGTCTTGTGTGCTTCAACTCACACTAAATGCAGTCTTACTGAATGTCTAATCTGCTGCATAAACGGCGGCGTGGTATTAATACACAGTGCGCCTCGAGACCAGGTGCCCCTTTGATTCCCAGAAGAGACGGGGCTGCGTGCATTTGCCGTGTTTGTTCGCTGTACAATGGGATTTATATTCGAGTCCGTCCTGTGCCGCTCAAAGGCCCGTTCTGTGCAGAACAGCGGGAAGGTGACCTGCTAATGGGACAAGCTCGGCGTGCTTACAGTCGCATTTGCCCCCTGGATGTGCTGAAATATATTGATCGCTCGTACAGCCGTATACCATCCAGTTCACGACTGTGCCAAGGGGGACACGAGTCCTAGAGAGAGAGAAAAAAAACGTTTGTACTTTATGAGCTGCAGGGAAGAACTCTAAAACGCCTGTTTATGTCTCTCCAGGCACGCGTAAATTGATATGATAAAGCGCAGGTCCGGCGGCGGTCTGGCCCTGCTGATGCCGGCGCTGTCAGGCTGCAGCGCACCGCCTGTGAGCCAGGGTGGACAGGCCGCAGGGGGCCCGCTTGGCATCACGTGAGCAGGTCCACACTGGCATATGGTGACAGTGCCGGCTGTAGCAGGCTCCAAGAACTGCAGGAACTCTGTGTCCCTATGGGGCCCGGTGGAGAGGCCGCAGGGGGTCCGGGTGGCATCACTCAAACAGATCCAGACTGGGTACAGAGGCATGGGTGTGACCCAGTGACGGCCGTGCAGGTTCTCGGCAACAGCCCCTCGTGCTGCCGCTGCTGGAACACTGTCCATGGGGGCCCGGTGGACAGGCAGCCGGGCACGGACAGGCCCTCGCTAGTACCTCGAGGGCTCACCGGAGCCCTGCCTGGCGCCCTGCCGCCTCCATTCCAGTGCAGATACTGGTCGAGCAGGGTCCCTGCTGAAGTGGCAGCCTCTCCCGATGCCGATGGGGGTCAGGACCCCTACACCAGGACCCAGACAGGCTTCCGGTCGTGCCAGCTCCGTTCCTGCTCTGGCATTAACCAACCCCTCGCTCGATAGCTGGCGGCTGAGCCATACGAGCTGTTTCTCCAATACCCATTTTAAGGAACGCAAACTTGCCCCTTTTGCATTCCAGGCCGTGCCTGGCTTCAACATGTCGCTGTCATCAGCAAGTGAATACGTCATACCAAGTACGTTGTTTTGATGCTGAGGTTTACAAATGACTGGTTCGCTCACATACTGTGATCTTGATGTATTCTGCGAAATGTTGGGTATTCATGTGTTTACGAAGCAGAGAACGTTATAGAAATTCAATAACGATCGGATCGACCGATCCACAGACCTGCCATTCCATGCATTCGATTTTCATCCACCTACCATCACACCTTGGGCCCAACCCCAGCTATCCCATCATCCGCCCTGTGTCCATCTGTCCGTGGAGGTGGTTATTACCAGTCAAACAAAACATTAGTTTAGAATTCAAAATGTTGACAAAAAAAATCAATGTTCATCATAAAACTACTGGGCAGCATTAAATAGTTGACTCGTTTTTAAGTATAATTATTTGTGTCCCCAATAGTCCCTAGTCTTCTGTGTCCTTCCCTGCCCTGGAATCCCTCTAGCGCCAAGAAACTGCACAGTGAACGTGCGCTCTATAAATTTTTAGAAATTCAAATTCAATTCAATTCACATCTTAGTTATAAAATGTCGCTTTTTGTTTACATGATTATATGCGTAAAAGCCACAACATGCACCTAGCAGCCAAGGGAATACATTCCACTCCTGAACACACGAGGTCGCTGTTGTGATCACATTTGCCAAATACTATCTTAAAATGTCACCCCCTCTGATACGCGGCAATTGTAGTTTTCGGTCCAAGGGACGGATAATTGGGCCGGTAGGAATCGATGAATACGCACGCGCATTTGATGGGGAGAAATTTTAAGATACAATACACCTTTTGGGACATGCCGTCGCAAAGCTGCTCGCCGCACAGTTTAAATGGCAGATCGTGAAAAGTGACTGGATCTTACGATGACGAACAACAAAGTGGTTATTTCAAGAGGATAAACGTCTATTGTTCAACTATCACTGGTGAAATCAATTACTCTTGGTGACTGCGTGTCTGGTCTTGTTTATTCCCGCCAGTCTCATTAGAAAGTGGTTTAAACCCCGCATACTCCTTATTGGTTTATGTTTCCACACCACTGAAATGTCGCGGTTCAGGTCCACTGTAGAGAAGTTGTCCGATGCGTTACTGAGAGGCAGCTGTCCAGCATGTCTCTTCGGGCACGCTACCTTGAGCAATGACCAATTGCCCCTATCCGTCGCTTCTTGGTTTACAGAGCTGAAAATGGTGCGTTCCGGTGCGAGGCGGGCCACTTTACACTCCCTGTATGACTGCTTGTTTGTGCTGTGCACGAGAGTTCACGCGTGAACGCGTTCACACTTTAGGTGCCGCATACCAAAACATAACATTCCGAACCAACACCATCCCACCAAATGTTCTTATTTTTCTCTAGAAACATTCCCCTTTGTGTGCACTACATTCTGCTAAGAAAAACGAAATCATCGCGGTTAAGGTGCATCTTCGAGACATGTACCGCATATATTTTACTTTCCAATTTGAACGCGGTGCTTCCATCATGGTGTGTTGAGGGTACCCTTTTGTGGTCGGTTTCTTCACAACGATGGAGCTGAGCATCAAAGGTAAAGGGCGGTGTGTGATCAGGCGCCACACACTGCAAGCACTGCCCACTTTGGTTCCTGTCAGACACACCCACCTGCTCAGACTATCACGTGCATGCCTTGCTCCTAAGGTGCTTGTGGAGTAGACCTTTTGATGTGAAATGCGGCAAGTATGGAGATGGACCAGTGGGTTATTGTTATTTGGCACTTTTATAGCGCTGCACGACAATTATGGCCTCAGCGCTGCAGCAGAAATAAGGGTATCAACGACAATTCCCACTACCGTTTCCACGTTACGTTTGTAGTTGTGAGTTTCTGAGCTCTTTGGGTTAGCCTCTTCTGATCTTGCCCAGAATGTAGTGCCAGAGGTCGGGGCCACAGTCACGGAGGAGGAAGAGTAGGGTCGCCTCCACTTCTAGACGCCAATATGAGTCAGGCGTTCCTAGCAAACAGAACTGGAGGGACGCTGTAAATAGATTCCCGACTGCGTCACTGGGACGACGTAGGACGTACAGCTGCGTCAGGAGTTGCATTACATGACGCAAGCATTACAATGAGAATAGACACTGATCTGAACTATAGTTTCGGGCGAGTTAATATGTAGAGCGTTGTAAATGTAAATGAAAATGAGGCCAAGGCGCCTGGAATACTTGGGTCTATTCAGCCCCAGAACGCCCCTCAGCCTCTCCCAGTGCCCCCCACAGCCAATGCACGGCACCCTCTGAGGAGGATCCTCAACTTTTGAAGGAGGACGATGAAAGAGGACCTACTGGATAGGGGAGCAGGAGGGGGGAAGGGACAATGAGGGAAAAGGGAACATACAAACGTAACAAAAGATTGGCGACTTGATTTTCATTGAAACGTTGCGGTGGGTAGAGTTGACAGTTCAGCAGGCGCCGGTGTATGTGTTTCAAACTTTGAGCAGGTGTGTGCGCACTTCGCTGAAATGTTATTTATAAATGCTCCGTTTGTTTTTATGATGCGGTATCATCTCTGCAGTAAAGGCGTCCGTAGAGCAGAGCAGCCAGGGCCTCCGCTGCAGCAGCCGGATGGACGGGTTCAGATCCGAGTAAGCATTCTAGCAGGGGCGCCTCAAGCTACGGGGGCCGAATGGGCACATGTGATGTGCTCCCGTACTTCGCCCAGACCCACGCACACGGGTGCTCTTTCGAACGGTCTCACAATGACACACTAGCGCGAGAGCACTCTGAAGAGTACTGGCGCGCGCTCTCGTGAGTGCCCTCCGACCAGGTACATAATATACTTGAGACAAGATGATGCCAACCCACACTGTGAGAAGCTTCTAAAGAGGCGCTTCCGCACACTTTAACCCTTCTACCATTTATTGTTTTAACATACGATAAAGAAGGGATTCTAAAATAGTCCTAGGCAAAACCACTATTTCATTTTGAAGGTGTGCTCTCATAAACCCCACAAGCGTCATCCAGCAAGTTACTGCCCTGCACCTCCAAGGGTTCGATGTGAAGTGGTACTCTCGTCCCTTCCTGGGTGAGCTGCTATCCCTCACTCGAGTTCCGGCGCGATCACTACATGTCTTCAGACTCGCTATTTAAGTCTTGTGCAGCAAATGTACTCGTTGTTGTTGAACCATTACTTAACCTCGTCACAGCCGTAAGAGCCTAAGGGATAACTCTCACAGCCCACCTCAGAGCTACTCTCGCACACTTCCATAAGAGCCTTGTAAAGAGTTACTCTCACAAAACCACAGCAGCTTATTAAAGAGTTACCCTCACACACTTCCATAAGAGTCTAGTAAAGTTGTCACACGCATCCATCCCCGCCCCACAGTACCCCCTGACGAGGTGTTCTAACACTCCTGCGCTAGTACCGACCGGAGAGTTACTCTCACACTCCTGCACTAGTGCTGACTGGTGAGTGACTCACACGCCCCATAGTGCCCTCCCACGAGGTGTTCTTACACTCCTGCACTAGTACCGACTGGAGAGTTACTCTCACACTACTGCACTAGTACCGACTGAAGAGTTACTCTCACACTATTGCACTAGTACCGACTGGAGAGTTACTCTCACACTATTGCACTAGTGCCGACTGGAGAGTCACTCTCACACTACTGCACTGGTACCGACTGGAGGGTTACTTTTACACGCCTGCACTAGTGCCGACTGGAGAGTGACTCACACGCCCCATAGGGCCCTCCCACGAGGGGTTCTTACACTCCTGCACTAGTACCGACTGGAGAGTTACTCTCACATTACTGCACTAGTACCGACTGGATGGCTACTTTTACACGCCTGCACTAGTGCCGACCGGAGAGTGACTCACACGCCCCATAATGCCCTCCCACGAGCTGTTCTTACACTCCTGCACTAGTACCGACTGGTGAGGAACTCACACGCCCCATGGTGCCCCCCTTGCACGCCAGCACTAGGGCCGACCGGAGAGTTACTCTCCCACTCCTGCACTAGTACCGACTGGTGAGTGACTCACACGCCCCATGGTGCCCCCTGACGAGGTGTTCTTCCACTCCTGTACTGGTACCGTTTGGAGAGTTACTTTTACACGCTTGCACTAGTGCCGACCAGAGAGTGACTCACACGCCCCATAGTGCCCTCCCACGAGGTGTTCTTACACTCCTGCACGAGTACCGACTGGAGAGTTACTCTCACACTCCTGCACTAGTACCGACTGGTGAGTGACTCACGCGCCCCATAGTGCCCTCCCACGAGGTGTTCTTACACTCCTGCACTAGATCCGACCGGAGGGTTACTTACACGCCCCATAGTGCCCTCCGACGAGGTGTTCTTGCCCGCCTGCACTAGTGCCGACCGGAGAGTTACTCACACGCGTTCTTTTTGTGCAGTCAGCAGAGGTACTCTCTGGAACCTTCAGTAGAACCCACTAAAGACTAAGTTACTCCCTCACTCCTTTAGTACTGACCGAGGATTTACTCTCACACGCCTACTTTTTGCTGCCTGAAGCAACGCTCTCTCATATCTCTATTAGTGCCGGAGGAAGATTGGATTGAACACACGTCTTAGTGTCGACGAAAACCCACTCACACATTCACAGGTGTGCCTTGTGAACAAGATCTATCACCCCATGCATTCTCCGAAAGCTCTCAGTGTCTCACACACACCATTAGTGCAGCTTGAAGAGGCCTCTCAAACACCCGCACTTGTGTTTCTGAAGAGGTACTTACGCAGCCCATTGATGGAGTCACCTGAAGTGAACTGTTGGTGTCATTGGAAGTTGCGCACACATACATTCCCACTAATTAGTGCTGCCTTACGATGTGTTTTTGCAACCCCCATACACACCGTCTTACCTGATTCTGCGTGACACGAGGGTCATCGACAACAGATTATCAAGTACTCCCATTAGCGCAGTCTTATGATTAACTAACTCTATTCCCTGGTACACCACTCAGGGGGTACTCTCCAACACCGTGTGCCTATATTCCGAGAGGTACATAACACCACTCCATTAACCGACCCCACAAAAGCCTTCAGGAGAGGTAGTCTCACAGGCCACCATTAAAACTGCTTACAACAGTTCTCATATAACGATTAGTTCCTTCTGAAAGTGTCCTGTCACATACCCAATAGTGCGTCCTGAAAAGGTAAGTTGGCACACACCCATTGATACCTTGTGAAAAGGCACTTTGGCAAGCACCCATTAATACCTTGTGAAAAGGTACTCTGGCAAACATCCATTGGTACCTTCTGAAAATGGGATATGGCAAAAACCCATTAGTACCCAGTGAAAAGGTACTAAGGCAAACACCCATTGGCACATTCTTAAAAGGTATTCTGGCAAACATCCATTAGAACATTCTGAAAAGGTGCGCTAGAAAATACCCATTAGGGCCTTGTGAAAAGGTGATCTGGCAACACCCATTGGTACCTTCTGAAAAGGTACACCGGCAAACACCCGTTGGTACCTTCTGACAAGGAGATCTGACAAACACCCATTGGCACCTTCTGAAAAGGTACTTAGGCAAACCCCCATTGGCACATTCTGAAACGGTGATCTGGCAAACACCCATTGGTAGTTTCTGAAAAGGTGATCTGGCAAACACCCATTGGTACCTTGTGAAAAGGTACTTAGGCAAACGCCCATTGGCAAATTCTGAAAAGGTACTCTGGCAAACATCCATTGGAACATTCTGAAAAGGTACTCTGGCAAACATCCACTGGTACCTTCTGAACAGGTACGCTAGAAAATACCCATTAGGGCCTTCTGAAAGGTGATCTGGCAACACCTATTGGTATCTTCTAAAAATGTACTCTGGCAAACACCCATTGGTACCTTCTGAAAAGGTGATCTGGCAAACGCCCATTGGTACCTTCTGAAAAGGTACTTAGGCAAACCCCCATTGGCACATTCTGAAACGGTGATCTGGCAAACACCCATTGGTAGCTTCTGAAAAGGTGAATTGGCAAACACCCATTGGTACCTTTTGAAAAGGGCCTCTGGCAAACACCCATTAGTACCTTCTGAAAAGGTGAATTGGCAAACACCCATTGGTACCTTTTGAAAAGGGCCTCTGGCAAACACCCATTAGTACCTTCTAGAGCTACGCTCACGCTTCCTCAGCCGTGTCTACTAATAGGCCCTTTAGGAAATCACCATTAGTACCTGCTAAAATGTTATTTGTAGTCATTCTCGGCAGTGCCTTTTGAAGAGGTATTTTCACAAACCCTAGTGCCTTCTTGATATGAACGATGACATACCCCATTAATACCCACTGCAGAGGTACTCTCATACACCTTATTAGCACCTTTTTGAGAGGAACTGTCACCCAATTAATACCTTCGTATGAGGAACTGTCACGTATCCCAGTCATGCCTACTGAAGAGGTGCTCTTACTTACCCTATTAATACCTTCTTACGGTGAATTCTTACATACCCATTAATGCTACTGAAATGGCACACGTGTGCCTCTTGGAGAGGTGTACCAACACACCCTATGCAAACCTCCATGACAAATTTCTACAACATACTGATTAATACCTCGTCTGTCAATAAGCCCTCCCAATAGAGCATTCTTAAGAAGTATCACCTTTATTCGATTAAATACGTGTTCCAGGTATATTATCACTCATTTTATACACAGACGTAGATGCACAAAAACATACACGCATGTGCACACACAGACACCCGTGTACTAAATAAGCAGTGCAACAAGTCAGTTGTTGTACTACACCTACCTCCAGTGATCCAAATCCCTGCACCCCCCCTCCCACCTCGTTGCCAGTGAGTCATTGGAACAGTCTCCAGAGGAATTGGCAGCAGTGCTTAATTTGTGCTGGTGTTTACCGGTGTTCGGCACCGGCACTTATTTATAAACATGGGCAGATATTTATGAGAATATACCA
This sequence comes from Lissotriton vulgaris, assembly GCF_964263255.1. NCBI lineage: Eukaryota > Metazoa > Chordata > Amphibia > Caudata > Salamandridae > Lissotriton > Lissotriton vulgaris. Next base: position 395,744,064 of record NC_141689.1, read on the forward strand.
CCACGTGGAGGCGCTGTCTGTATTTTTTAAGATTAAGTTAATTAATGGAGCAGTAAATTGTTTAATATATCTTTAAAAAATAATAAAACTCAGGCTCAAACCTGAAGTTTAAAGTACCTTGTGGGTTGTGGTAATTGCAGTGGACTTGTGTAAAATGCGCTTACATTTTTACAAATTAAGCACTGACTGTAAGGCTTCCTGTCGTTTACTCAGACTCACCTCCGATGAATGCCTGCAGATACACACTCCATAGAGTAAACTTCCGGGAGTTACTTTCACACATTCCCATGAGTGCCCCCTACCCCACGCCCATTACGTCACGATGAAGAGTTAGCGGTACTCGAACGCGGTCCATGGGTGAGCTGTTACAGAATAACAAAGTACACCCATAAGAGTTAAGAGTTACCCTCACGCCCCATAGAGTAAGTCCATCCTTTAAACGCGCTATCACAGCCAACGTTAGCCCTCCGTAGAGATGCTATCCTCTTGAGTGTGGGCCTGAAAATCTCGAACGGTGCTGGAACGGACTTCACTCACAGACCGTGCCCTCTAAGGGGACATCTTCACACGCAGCTCATGGGCGCACTCCGAGGAGCTGCCTCGCACTCCAAGAGTGCCTTAGAAAGAGTCACCTGCTGGCTGTCCTAAGAGGTACTGTCGCACGAGGAAAGGCATGGGCGTGCCCAGGGGTGTGGTCTTACAGTCACCGAGGGAGTCTACCACCACCACGTGCAGTATCACTCAGAAAGCAGCTCACTCTGAATGGGTTCTATCACATCTAAACAATCCTGTGGCCGATCAATGCTGGGCCCTTTGAATGGGGTCCTGTCATATTCATTCACTCCATGTATTCCGGTTAAGTTTTTGAACATCACCTATGCAGTGCACCCTTAACGCCCTCAAATAGGTCGCTAAACACCTATTGAGTGTGGACTGAACCACGAAGCTGCAGTGCGACCTGCCCACACCCTCCTGCGCACTACAATGTCTATAAACAGACACACCCATGCACTGTGCAGGAGGGTCTGGCCCTTCCTCTATTACTCTGCCCTTTGAAGTTCTACCAGACTTAGGTAGTGCCACGCGCTCTGCGGAGTAAGGAGCACAGTGTGCAGTTGAATGAGACAGTGAGCTGCTGGGATGACTGGCAGGGCACCGCCAGACACCCGCCAGTGGCAGAGCGTAGGGGGCTCGCCGCTCATGGCACGGCTGGCAGGACTCATGGAGGCTGCAGCGGGGCCCCGGCAGCAGGATTGTGAGGGGAGTCCTCGAGTGCAGAGGGTCACAGGCCACCGTGTCTGCGCCAGAGTGCAGCCAGTAAACCTCTCTCAGGAGGGCACCCTACTTGCGGGTGTATGGCGCTCATAAATGGGCAGGATATCTGGTAACATTCTGCTGGAGGCACTCCCCAAAGGAGAGTGGAGGACGCGCAGTGAGGAGAGCCCACGGCAGGCTTGGCCCTGGGTGGACTCAGAAGGGCCAGGGCCTCTGGTAGTGACCTCCCTGCTGGTCACAGGGGAGCGGGCAGCGTGCTGGGAGTGGGCCGCTCCTGAACTGCTGTGGTGATTTGGAGTCACGGCTGGGAGAGGCTGCTCACCGAAGCAAGCGTGGGGCAGGTGGGGCAGCAGGGAAGCCGAATGGCACGCCTGGCACCACCCGGGCGCACAGGGTACCAGGCGGTTGGTACTGTAGGAGCACTAGCGACCAGGACTGAAGCCTAGGCGCCGGGCCTCTCTGACTGGCACGGGGCTCACGGCAGGTTTGCACCCCTCGGCTCACTGACTGCTGGCACTGGCTGTGCACGAGCGCTCCCCTCGAGCCTGAGCGGCTCGCGCCGGAGGGGAGTCCGCGCGCCGTTGGTGGGCCCTCTTGGCAGGGCTGTGGCGGCGTCAGGCGGTGCTCGCGGCAGGTCTCGAGCACCCTGACGCAGGTCGCTGGTGCCGAGCAGCAGCAGCAGCTCTGTCCGAGGGGTTTCTGGCAGGAGAGCCGCCTGCGCACTCACTGGTGGCGGCAGACACAGCCTGAAACGTGAACCGGTCAACAGCTGCTCTCTCTCCCAGGCGCGACCAATCAGGTCGCGGCAAGGACGTCACCGGCTGGCGCTTCCGATTGGCAGGGCTGGTCCAAGCAGGTCGACGTCACCGAGTAGAGCGAGGCAGCGCCAGGGGGAGATGGGGGCCGAGCCTGGAGCTGCAGAGAAGTTTGAAGGAAAAAGATAAGGAGGAAGAGTAGAGCGCGCGCTGCCCCTCTCCGCCGCCGCCCGCCCGCACCGCACCGCACCGCCGACGCGCCCAGAGCCGCGCGTGCTGCACCGCACTGGAGCAGGCACAGCACCCAGAAGCGCCGGGCACCTTCTGCTGCAACCGGGCACCAGGGCAGCCCTCACGCCTCACCTCCTGGCTGCCGCGGGGCTCACATCACCGTGCACCATTCCCCTCTGGACATTATTCCCTCTTTCAGATATGGGAGACATGGGAGACCCTCCGAAAAGTAAGCAGGCCATTATTTGTTTTTCTTATTGGTAGTCACTTGACATTTCTTCCTCTTTTGTGTGCTCATCGCCTTCATTTCGGCCACCTTTACTGGAAGAGTCTTTGCACCCCACTTTGACAGCGGCCCGCTTCTGGGCGCTAGAACTGCCATGTGACACACACTACCAGTTTCCCCCTGAGGCCTGTAGTTCTGCTGTTCCGGTTGTCATTTCAAACAGACACTGCAGGATGCACTTTGAAGCTGCCTGAGGGGCAGTTGTGCATCTAGATATCAGATGTGTTTGCAGGTAGTTGCAAATTGTTATTGGCAGACAATTTATAAAGCATTTTTTTTTTACTGCCGTGAAACATTACTTCGACTTATGTGAATTATCCTGTGGTGTGCTATTTAAAATGTAAGCCAGGTGAACACCACGTCCTTGGCTTTTTCTCCCTTTCCGATCTTGTGAAGTTTGTTGTGAACCAGGGGTTGTTGCCGGTGGCGTCACCATAATGTGGTGCATGCTGCAGGGCGGGCCTGCCCCTGCTGGACTGAGGAAAGCATTCATTGAACTGTGTGCCTTCCTGGCCCGGGTCTCTGTCTCCTGTAATTTAAGTCAGCCCGACAGATTTGCGTGAGTCTCTGTTATGTCTTTCTGAGAGGTGCAGTTCTAAACACTCTGCTGCATTTAAAGGTAGGGTGACCACATTGTAAAATCCAAAAAACTTGATATTTGTCAAAAAATAGAAAAGGCGCTACAACTAACACATCATTCGAAGGGCACATTGATAGCGCTCATCAACAAAGAAATACAATCTAAAAACTTAAAGCCAGTCTCATATCTATTAATTAAATTCCTTTTTGTTACCTGCTGATAGCTAGCACTGCTTTAGAGCACATACAAACGTGCATCAATTGTCCCCAGTCGATTCCCTCTGAAAACTGGGACTTGGGCCAAATTTGCAGAAATCTGCTGGGACAGCTGGTGAAAACTAGGGATTGCCCCGCCAAATTCGGGGCGCCTGGTCACCCTAATTTAAAGCAACACAATGATCTGTTGATATAATTGTGTAGCCTTATACAATAAAGTGATACATACAAATAACGAGATTAATGAGAACACCTATTAGTGTCCTTGGGAAAATGGTGTGCACTGCCTGAATGGTGCGCCTTATTTGTGCTTTGGCTACACTACTATAAATATATTGTGATACGTTTGTAAATGTTGTATTCCTCTGCTTCGTACTTGGGACAGTGCGTGTCCTAGTTTTTGAGACCACGACACCTCTTTCCTTATCCTTTAACACGGTTGTCACGCGGTGCTCTGACATAGCGCCATGAAGTTGCTTTCCTGCATGGAATTGCCAGTTGTCGGTGAGGCTGTAGTATATATTACAGGAAGCCCATTTCAAACCATTAGTATTTGTTCATCTGACTCAACGTTCAAAATATGATTGTCCAGCGAGTGCGAAAGAGTACGGTTATTTCTTATACAACACCTGCAAATTAAATATTATTCCAAATGGAATTCGGTGTATATTTTAAGGACCCGCCATAGCAATGTTCTATCACTTTCCATTATTCTCTCTAGTAGCTGTTTGGTTTTACAATGCGCCCTTCCTAAGTAAAATACACGCACGCATACCGTTTGTTTCCAAAATACACAAATGTAAGCTGCAAGTTGTTAACAGTTGTAGGGCGAATTAAATATTTAATTTTCTGCAAAAGCAGGCTGGTTTTTAGATTGTTCTTTTTTTTAGGCGGCGGATGGGCTCTTAATTCTAATTATTATCACTGTGAATTTGGGGAATTTCTTCAGTTTGTGACAGTTCGATGCATTTTGTAACAATTCTCCAGTTTAATTGGTATGTAGAATTGCAGCAGTACCAAACTATTGGGAAAAGGTTCAGTCCGGATAAAACACACTATTTTTATGAATTGAAAATCTACAATAACAAAATATATTCCCGAAAGTTTATGCCTCCTTTGTCTGACTGCTACTTTTGATTTACATCAATTAGGCCCCTGCTGGTCTCTTGCACGTGCACTATTGCAGTTAATGTGAGAGGAGGGTGTGCTGCTGTGCTTTTATTGTGCACGGGACTTTGAAGGGCTGGCAGTAACCAAGGGCACCAGGCAT